>NW_009196230.1:0-32543 GCF_000690835.1 Fulmarus glacialis | reverse complement strand
CCCCCCCGTATTTATTGCCTTGATGAGTCATTACTGGATGTAATGATTGGTTTAAATAGCCAAAATATAACATACTACCTTTGACAATGTGTCACTGCTAATAGTTACTTACCCAAACTCTTCAGTATTGTCAGCAGGATTTTCAAACCTTAAAGGCTTGATGGCACAAGGAAAGAAAGGTTTCCAGCTGCTTATGCCTCCTATTTTGTTGCCTAATTATCATTCATTTATCTTGCCATAAAAGTCGTTCTTTACCTGCTTTCTGACTGCTTTATGGCTGCTTTTACAGCCTTTGGGAATAAATTGAAACCTATGTTCTATGTGCTATATCCTTAAAATAACTGATCCAGTCACCAATCTGTATTTTATTACGCAAATGATCTAAGTACCCCCATATCATAAATGGAAAAATGGTTAAGTTAGAGAGCTCAACTATGTCATTTATGAGAAAATACTATTTGCTAAAGTCAGCAAAATACCACTTCTACCCTCATTTTGGCAGATTCCTCTGCAGTTTGAGACATCCATCCTTCTGAAGACAACTGGGAATTAAGAACTTATTCATAGCTGCTTTAAATACAAATATATAAATATGTAAATACAAAAAAAAAAGCAAAATGTTAACAACTAAAATGGATTTGCTACACTGTTGGTCTGATTCCCACCCCACCCCCTTCCTGCAGCTTTTTTCTTTTCCTACCAGACATAAGTTTTAGGTAGCTGTGACTGATGCTGTGGGTTGCCCTTTACTGTATACCCTCAGCCTGCACTGAGCCCGTGACACTGGTCTTTGGTGCATCTGGGCAGTCAGTTGAAGACATGCTCCGATTTATAAAACTCCAGTAATGCAATAAAAGCTTGAGAATTGAGGGACTTGTTGCATGTGCAGCTTAATATAAAACAGGTTTTTTTTTTTAGATTTGTCGTACAATAGATTCAGTTAATTTTAAAGACAGCTCAAGCCTTAATATTAGTATTTCTGAGAAAGTCTGGGATAAGCTCTTGATTGTACAAAGTTGGAAACAAAGTTACAAAGAATAAGAAGAAAACAAAAAATGCATGTACTTAGAGTATGACTATTTCTTCTGTGCTGTATAGGATTTCTTGGAGACATACCCTCGTTATAGAATTGAGAAGATTGTTCATCTTTATTCCTAAGGCCTCCCAGAACCAACCTTTATAGCATCTGGCTATACAACCTTCACATGCCAGGCAGGTTGACATTAAGAGCTCTCCCTCTGTCCCTTCTCCATCTTTTCTCTCTTTCCTGCCTCAATTTCATCAAAATCTGCCCTCCCACAAAAAGTAGTTCAAATAAACAGAACTCCTTTAGCATGTATAGCTGCTTACTATCACGTTTTCCCTTCCTTGTTTGTCATTTCTTGTTTCTTCCTTCTCCCCATTTAATGTAGCTGAATTCCACTGTATGTGGCACTAAGAGCTATTCCTTGCAAAATAAACATTCGGGGCTTACCAAGGAATGTAAGGAAGGCATTTTAATGTTTTGGGACTTATGGTGCTGTATAAATTGTCTTTTATAAAGCATTCTAAATCCTTATGTGCTATTAGACCCACACTGTAGTTTGCTTTCAACTCACTAGAGATCACACAGGATTTATTAATAACATTGATGATGGCCTTCACATTTAAAGCATGTTTTCCCAAATCAGTCCCTACTACCTCTTCCTATCAATTCCTAATTAGTCATGGCAAATTTAATAAGCAACCCTAAGCATGTATTGAACCGTGTATAGTTTATAATGAGCTATGACAATACTGCTTCTTTATAACATGTTAAAAACACTCTCCTGGCTTTCTGAATCTGGATTGATCCTGAACCCAGATTCTGTTTTTAAAAGTGACTGGTGGGCTAGGCAAGAGTTTGCAGTGTCTTTGCTTATTTTGCTTGCATAGATGAAATTATTTTAAGACTTCATAGAGCATGGCCTTACAAATACAAGGTAGTCTGAAGCATCTTTTAGCTCTTTATATAGCTGCTGACACTATTATTTCTTGACATCTTCCTGTTCTAGTGGCATTTTGCCATCTGTTTCCAAGATGACATTATAATGCAAAGTAAAAATTTTAGTATATTCTTCTAAAGACTTTGCTTCTTTTGCTGCGCCATTCTAATTCTGTACAGTCCCTGTTGATGTATTCCTATTTATCTTGTCTGATAGCTGTTTTATTTTCCTATTATGTTCTCCTATTCAGCTTGCATAGAAAACATCAAGATGCCTTCTCAATTTAAATACTTGTCTTTTCTTCATTAATAGCAATGCCTCATCTGCTACCCAGTCCTGCAGTTTTTCTTTTACATTTTAGTTTTATAATTTGATGAAGCCTGCAAAATCAGGAGAAGATCTATTTACAACCTACTTTGTATAATTTTCACTAGGATTGATTGCATATACAGGAAAGAATGTGCGCAGACTGCCTTCTGTAAAAATAATTGATTTAGCGAGTTAAGTGTGTTTGGTAATGAACCCACCAAAATAACCATGCTGATCTGTGTTGCAGGCTTTTACTGACTTGAATCTAGGTTTGCATTCTGGCATAGAAAGCTGAATTTCAGCTTTTCATTTTATAGTTTGAGCAGTTCTGTGTCCTTTTACAGTACATCCTGACATTTAGGAAAAGGCTTTGTAATTTTAACAAATAAGATACAAAGGAGTATTCCTATTACAAATGTATGCAATTCATGGCTAGCCCTTATGCTGATTGCTGTTTTGCATGAAAAAATCCACAGTTTGTTAATTTTATCACTGGTCCTAGTATGTTAAAAAAACCCCAACCAACCAAACAAAAAAAAACCCCAAACACAAGAAAAACCCAAACAAACAAGCGAATTAATGGAATAATTTTAAAAATACACAGGCTGGGTTTTTTTTTCGCCACTAAGGCACATTTTTGTTGGTATAATGTATATGTGTTGTTTCATTTCTGCACCAATTCCATAACTGAATGTTTTAAAATTTAAAGAGTTTTAATCTTGTTTTTGTTCTGTAAAAGACCCAAAGAGATGTGTTAGCTTCAATCTTGATTAGATTCTCCATGTATAGTTATATTATTTTTAATCTGATGTTACATTTATCAAAATTTGCCAGAGCAGACAAGCGTTTCCATACTATAACAATAACTGTAATAGGATAGTGGCTTGGTATAGTACACAGACTGCGATGGCACAAAACTAATAGACATGGAATATCAGAGCTATCTCCTGAGTTAAATGCCATCTTCTCAAACCTGAAGGCGGCAAAAAGCGAGAGGAAACAGCCATCTGGGAAAATTGCTATCACCATCAGTGACATCTGGCTTGGCATTTTGTGGTCTCCATATTATTAAACGCTTTGCTGTATTATGCATAGGGTTCATTAGTACAAATTATGTTCTGTTCACATTACAGTAGGTAATCAATTATATCGGATACGAAATGTCTTCTCATAAATCTGAATTACACTTTTCTTGGAGCGCGGTCCAGTGTTTCAGCTGGTACAGACTGTCAAGGCTTCAGGAGAGCTGACAGAAGTCTGTAGCTTTGCACCAGATGAGATTTTAGCCCTTTCTTCCCTCTGTGCCTGGGGTTGTGCCAGGTGGTATATCAGGTGCAAAATTAACTGTAACAGTGCAGCCTTGAGCTTCTGAGGGGTGGGAAATTTGACTAACAGTTACCTCAACAGCAGCAGGAGTTTAGAAGCGATCCAGTCTGGGGATCTGGCTGGAATGTCTATTTTATTCCTGGTTCTGATTGTCCTGTTGGTTGGTTGCCACTTCACCCTTAGGCAGAACAGGTGACACAGGGACAGGGTTGTAAATTGTGCGGAAGACTGTACAGCTGTGTGGTGTGTGCCATTCCATATCAGTTGCAGGCAGGCATGAACTTTATTAACTAATAGTTGCATATATCTAGCTGAATGTAATCTGATAGGCAGCTGGTGATCAAACATTCTATCAGATAAATTTGAGTGAATGAACTTAAAATTTTTGACTATTGGATCCTTCTGTAATGTGTAGCATTTTCTGAAGTGAATTGAGTCAGGTTGAATTACTGGTGCCATAAGAAGACAAGTGCTGCAATTGAACTAGGTGGTCCTAATTTACCACAATACAAGTTTTTAACAAAAAATTTATAAATTAGCAACTTTGTTGATACTCTGAGCAAGGAAGCTAAGAAACGAATGCGTATTAAGAGTTGGGGTGTCCTTTTATTATCTAAATGAGAAATATGAGAAAAGTTCACCTGAAACATTTGCCTCCTAAAACCCAATGAATTTCTGCTTTTGCACCAAGGATTTTGGGACTTCTGTCACTGGTAGTTATTTGTGGGTTTCAATGTTCTATTTAATTTTCTCTACCTGCTCATAATTACTTTTAATTTCCTGTAGCTAATAAATGCTTCTCCAGAAAACACCATTTCTAATTAAAAATCCAGCATTAACTTGACTGTCATGATATATATAAATGGTACTGCTGCTATAAATATTTTAAAGCTTCTGTGCTTTTTATACTACAGTCTTTGTGCTTGCATTGCATCTAGAATAAAGAGAGTAATTACTTGTGGTGCAGTTCTGGGGAAACAATTCTCATGATAATTTGGTCTCAGTACTACACTTTTTTTTTTTTTTTTTTTTTTTTTGAAAAGCCACTCCACAAATACTGGTTTTGATGGCCAGCAGTTTATGACGATGCAGCTAATGGCAAGCTTCAGGTTATTTTTGACTCGGCCTTCAAGCTTTATGTACCTGAAGTCTCTCAGGTCTCTCATCACCATCTGAGAAACATAGCTTTTAAGTTGCAGCGTTAGTTCTGTCTCCTGCTGATCCTGAAGTTCTGATTCAAGTCTTTTCCTTTTCTGGGATTGATAATTGCAATTTTCTCTTTCCTTGCTTACCCACTTCTATTAAAAATAGACTCAAACTGGTATGGAGATACGCTACAAAAGTGATTTCCAAACTTGAGTTTGTCAGTGTGCTACTCCTGCGTTTGCAGTGCTACAGTGGCATTGAGCTAAATGCTGTATTGATCTTAAGGTTTTGTTGCATAAGAAGTTTTTTTACAGTTGCATATCTAAATAGGCTGGTAAGATTTAGGAAATGAAGGTCATAAGGATTAGTTTATCCTAATGAATGTGCATCCATTTGTTGACATTAATTACATGTTATTACAAATCTGGCATATTTGTTTATAGCACACCTCATTATTATATCTCACTGCTTACTTGCATCTATCCACAATATATTTTGAGGGATAAAAAGTAGTAAAATTTTGCTATAATTGAGAAATTTTCACAAGGTATGTTTATCTGTTGGGTGGAATCTACCTCATCCCTTTCGTAGAATTATCCTGTCAGTCCTTTATTTTTCCCAAATGACGCTTTGACATTAGAAGGCAGATATCAATCTCTCCTTTGGATAAAGCTGTAGCAGGAAGCACAGTTGACTTCCATGTCAGATGGCGTTATTAAAAATTAGTTCATAAAAACAACCTCACATACTCAACATGCTTCCTAAAACTGGTCCATCATTGAAAGTACAATTAATATGCCATTTAAGTTTTGCTGATGGTGTAAAACAAGTTTTGTTATGTGTTGTCAGTAAATCAAGGGCTCAGATCATCAGTATTTGTTTCTGTTTTGCAAATAAAGAAGTTCAAAATAACACTTCAATTTTCTTCCTTTGTTTTCCTATAAATAAATTCTGTATGATGGTTACTTAGACTCTTTTTTTTAATCTTCAGTCAGGTTTCCATTGTCAGATGCTATCAAGCCAAACCAAGTATGAATGCAAAGGGACAAATGTATTTGTGGAAATGATTAAGGCTGGAAAGCACTAGTAATGAGATATTGAACATTTCTTCTGTAATGTGCTTGGCTTTGAATCCAGACCAGGATGGCAACAATCAAAAGTCCTTAAAAGTAAATAAAAAGTAGCAGCAAGTATGCTAGAGTAGGTTAAAGTATTTGTCTTGTAAGAACTGTCCCTTTAATAAATAAAATAAAATACAATAGCCCTACAATACTGGAGTTACAAGTTTAGAAACAAATCTTACCTTGAGGACCCTTTCATTTAAAATAAATATTTCAAGGTTTCTGAGTCTGTTCTATGAATCTTATTTACATTTTTATTAAATGAACTATATTTACATAGCTGTTTCTGTAATGTTTCTTCTTATGCCTTCTTAAACGAAGAAAATATACAAGTCACTAGAACCTTGCATTTTTTAAATTACTTTTTAATGTGATGGTCATAGGCATGAAAAACCTTGGCGAAGCTATTTCTGAATCACATGGCATGTGATATTTTGAAAGGCAGCCTGGTCTTGCAGGCCTTCATTTGGAAGCAGTCCAGTGAAGATTAGAAGGTTTTTCCTCTGGAAGGGAAATGTGCACCATTTTGGGGCATGGGAACCTAATCCTGCCTCTGAAGCGGAACTGCTAGGGCATCGTGGAGAATGTATCCATCAGTCCACTTAGGTCCTGAACTCCTAAAAACAGTGAAAAGTAATCGTCACGCGTGTTCACAAGACTGAAGCCCAGACTCTCATAATGCTCTTTGGAGCTCTGACCAGTAGATGATTATTCTTTTTATAATGTTGCTTCTTACTGTTACCTCAAATCTTTAGGCCAACAGTGGTGTGCTTCTTGAGTGGGCTAGCTGCGGTAGGGGTATGAAGTGTTGTTTCATAACTTCTGTGGTTGTATCTGCTATCTTGAAGGTGTGCTCTTCAATAGTGGTACAATGTCCTGTATGTACCTGTTTCTGAGGAATTTCTGCTGAGGTGTTCTCAATCATCTGCTTTATCTTTAAGTACGTTGTTTTGAAGGACAAAGTGTGAAATCAAAATTGTAAATGGCATTGTTACCTCTGCTGGTAACAATGCCATTACTCGTGCCAAAACTTGTGCTGCTTGTCTTTGAGTGGCAGTGTAATATTTCATGAAGCTCTGTAGCTAGAGATCTCTTATCTCATGAAACACTTAGGATGGAAATTACTGTGCAGTAAAAAGCCATTAAGAAATCAGAAAAAAAAATTAGAAAGTCAGTTCAACTTTTTTATGCTGTAAACTGCATAAAGAGTCTCAAGTTTTCTATAAGTGCAGCTATTCACTGTGGTAGTTTGTGCAAAATGTATGTAGGATTCTGTTGTGTGCCCTTTGGAGAAGTTCTGAGGCTTGGAAACAAGGTATTTATCTCTCATCAGCTACTGCTCCTTCTGCTTTACAGTTGGCTTGAAGAAGGAAATCACCTGGGACTGCAACTTTGATGTTGCAGTTAGATGGGATGTGTATATCTGGACAATCGGCAGTCTGGAGAGGAAATTCTGGAGTTCCAAATGTTGTAGTGATTATGGTTTGTACTTGTTAATTCTATTATCATTTATGCCTTTAAAAGTCTTGTCTTACCTAATTGAATGGTGTGAGCAGACAATGTCAGGCTTGGACAATATAGATGTGGACTCAAGGATTTTTCTCATTGTTAACCTATTGCATGTGTTCAGAGTAATCTTGGTGGGGTTTTTTTCCTTTGTTTGGTAGTGGTTTTTTTTTTTTATACAGCCATTTCAATTAGATGGTTAGCCATCCTACTTAGGGAAACAGATGTAGATGTCCTGTGTGCAAGCATTATGTGCAAAGGAGCCATGGAGGTTAAATGGAGACGCTGTTTCTGAGACCCAACCTAAAGTTTCTCTGTGCAATGCTGAACCATCTTCTTACCATTTATTTGGCTAGTAGTCTGAGAAGTGCCAGCAATCTAAGTAGATTAAATTTTGCTTTCATTATTACCTTATTTGATGACTGTCAAACCCGAGAATCTCCAAGTGCTTGGTCTGTATTTATCAGGCTGTCATAGACAGATGATGAATGCTGTGAAGCTGCAAGGTAAATACTGACAAGTCCATAAACTTTAATTGCTACCTTAATTCTGCAGCATTCAATTCTTACTCAAGGCTTTCTTCATCAAAGCTTCTTTCAGCTGCAGTGTTCTAATATTACAGGATCAACCCAAACAGCATGAGACTTCAGCAAAGCAATGTGATTTCAGTGTACATTTAGAGTTGAATCATTCTTCTTCTATTCAGATGTGCAAGAGGAAGAGAAATGATAGGAGGCACGGCTTCCGTTCTGTCTGGCAGTAAGCTTGCCGTAAGCCAGTTACCACTGTGAGGCACTCGGGGAAGGCTGGGTGGTAGCTGCTGCAGAATGGACTCTGTAAGGGTGGAATGAGGGATAGTTTGTTTATCATCAGAATTGTTTCCATGTCATAGATAAAACTAGTAAAATCTTTATGATCGCTGGTTGTTATTTTTCAGATGTATGCTAAAATCAGTGCCCTTTTTGGCTTCACTTTTTAAACGAGACAGCACTGTGAGTCACCCGCTGCCAGACTGTAGCATTCACAGTGGGGCATTTGACCCAAGGGTGGCTTCTCACAAGGTTCTGAAGCCTTGGAAAGCTACCCTATCTCAGCACTTTTTTACCTAGTAAATTAGGGTAGGAGGAAGACAAACGTTACTGATGTTCAAATACACTGTCTTCTTGAAGCACTCAACACATGCAAATTATATAAAGAACAATTCTGAATTCTTGCTACTGTCACGAATCTCCAAGCTTCTATAATAAATGTTGTTGTCACATTACATGGGTTAAATGACTAATGATGGAAGTCTGTTCTTATTCATGCAAGCAGCTGCTGAAAAGTGTGTTGTCCTAAAATATACCTTCCTGTCTGTAGAGCTGACAGCCATGAAATGATGGAATCAAGTTCCTGTCCTTCAATGTTGGTTACAGTGAAAACTGTCACACAGTTTTTAGAAAAGCCTGTCAAAGAGCCATAGTTCTGATACAATGTGGACAACACACACTTTGAAATGTCTTGCACTGTGGACGGTGTTAAATGCTGCACCTTGGTACACTTTTACTTTCCATTTCACTTACCACCCTTGATTTTTTTTTTTTAACCTCTTGGCCATTAGAGGGCAATTTAAAAATTAATGATAATAATAATAAAAAAGGAATCAGTAGGCCCAGGTGTTATTTACTGTCTTGCCTCTGGAACAAGCCCAAGGGTTAGAAAGATTTTTTTTTTTTTCTTTTCCTATTTTCCTTTTAAATAAAACTGAAGTATGGAAACTTTGGGGCACCTTTGTCAAGCTTGCCATTGTGTGCACTTTGACCCTTCAGTTTTAGCTGTATTGTTTACATGAAGAGGCTGTGATGCCATATATTTCTATCCCTGAGTACTGAACCTCAAGAGAAGTATGTGAATGGTGAATGTGGCTAGGCTGTAATACTGAAATCCAGAAATAAAATGATACCTCTTACTGTGATACTATCTTTATCTATGCAGCTCTTTATTTCTCCTATACAACACATTTATTTAGGAATTGATCCGGCAAAATATCTCCTGACTCCCTCTTGTGCTGATGCACTGCTTTGTCAAATCCATTAAAACTGAGTTGTGCAATGCTATTTAGAAACCATAGTTTTCTGAAAATATTGACATGATGCTGAGAACTGCAAACATAGCTGATGAGATAGTCTCTGTCCTGGTGAGTTTTCAATCTAGAGCTGACGTAGGTATAATGAGCAAATACCTAACTGGGAGAGCAGATAAAAAGGTTATTTTAGTTGTATTCAGTGTGTAACAAACACAGAATTTAGTGATGGGGGGAGAGGAGGGGCTGGAAGTAAGAGAGTTCAATAATTTAATCATGGTTCATTGGAAGTATGTTAAAATAGCAGTCAGTAACAGCTACCAATGCTTACTAGTAAACACAAGTTGATATCTCATTTAGCATAAGGGTTTTTTACATTCATAAATTACCATCTCAGAATGTATCTTTATAGCAAGCAAAGAAATGACAAAGGAGTATCTTCTCTTCCATAATGAAGGCTTAACAGCACAGAGTAGAAAAGTAGAAATTTCAGAAGTAGCTTTTGCAATCTTTTGCTGTGCTCGGAAGGTTCCTTACTGTAACTTGGAGCTCTCTGGTGGCAAGGAGGAACAGGAGCGGGCCCTGAAAAATGGAGTCGTCTTAAAATGCAGAGTGCCAGCAGCACCTGGACACCGAGGGTTCCCCTGATATAAGCAGCCCTGGAAATGTGGCCCCTGTGTCTATTCATTCTAAGGAATATCAGTTCTGTGCTTCAGCAGAGTTAAGGTGTTTTGAAAGGTGACATAAAAGATGCTCTGAGTTTGCAACTGCACGTCCAACATACCAATCTGAACAACAGAAAGACCTTTTCGCTCAATGTGCTCTGAAGTAGGATCTTAGAGCAATTAGCTAAGACTTTTATTTGTACAGCATGTTGAAAAATGATAAAACTATACAATCTTAATCTGGTTTCTTTCAAGTTGGCCCTGTGTCTATAACTAATAAATAACATGCAACCATTTAATAGGTAATTGATTATTAATTTATCTTAAATGACTATCTGGATATTTATATAATTTGTAGGTCAGATTTATGAAGCTATATTTATTTAGCTTCAGAGATGCTAGAAATTAGATTACTCAATTAATTGGATTACTTAACAAATATTGATTAGTGGTTTTTTAGCAATTAACATTAAAAGACATGTAATATAGCACTATCTTTTAAAATTTTAATTAACTGTTTAAACATTGCTTGGAAGTTTAAAGTTGTTGAGATTATAATTACATTATTGCCTATGCAGTTTTGAGTTAATTATACTGCATTTCTATAGACTTGATAAATTGCAAGATGTATCCCCTTAACAATCAATTGGTATTAAATTACTTTCAATTAGTTTTTATTAAAATCAAATTAGAGTCTCATTTCAGACACAGTAAAAGTAGTACAAAATCTCAGAATTCGACCAGGATTTCTGCCACACTTACTGCTTTCCAGATGTCTAGCTGATCAGTTGGAGGACATGGTTTTAAAATTAAAATAAACCTGAAAAATATAAAGCTATTTAGAGTGCTGGTCTTCAAAGACGCAATGTTTAATACTGCTTCCATATAAATTTGTGCAAGTCTCATTGATTTGTGTGATTGGGATAGGGCCGGAGCCTGTAAAGTGTTATAGTCCCATTAATGGCAACAGCTTTCTACCTGCAATTGTGGCCATTTCTTTCTGTAATTGTGGACATTTCTCTAAATGCAAAGGGAATTTTTGTATTTTATAGTGGTACGGTATGGTGGTTGATGAGAATATACATTTCTTTACTCAACAGGAGTCAAAATTAATCTCAGGGCTTTAAAGAAGCTTTCTTTCAGCTAGTGATTCCCAGATTAGTTAGGGTTTAAATATTTAAAAGCTCTAACCTTTGGTAATAAAATACATTTAATCTGGCATAAGAAAATATAATACAGTGCTTTCCATAGCATCTTTTTGTAATTTATGACCCTCTTTGTTTATCATGTAGTCTTTACATTTTTTTATTTTACTTTCCAGCTCAATTTATTTTGTGCATACCCTATTTCCTTTTCAGTGTTAGAGTAGATGTACTTCATATGTTGTTGAGTTTTATAAAACTGTGTATTGAGTTTAATTAGTCTTGTAGTAGTAGCACAATAATAACCCCCCAAAGAAGTCTTAAAAATGTAAACAAACCCTGCAAATAAAGTGATGATTAACACACTAGGATGCTTACTGGAGACCATGGGACAACATGAAACAAGGGAGTGCTGACTCATAGCATTCAAACCACGGCTTCCTCATTTTTTTCGCAAAACTTAAACTTGTTTGCTCAGGGAACACAAAGGTTTTGTTTAATTTAAATACTAGCAAAAGAAGTCATGATCCCTAGAAAGCCAGGATTTGGTACAAAATATGTGTGGACTTGAGCAAAGATATTGTTACAGGGGGTGGCGGTAACACTACTGTGAAGCATGTATGATCTAGAGAATTCATGCCTGTCAATTGGGATTAATGAAAGCGGCAACTGAAGTGGGTAAATGGGGAAAGATAGCTGGAGACTACTAAAGCCACCATCCCAGTTGGCTTTTGTAGGTGATGCTTTATGTGGGCCACTGTGTCTGACCAAGAACTGAAATATAAGACAACACTTAGCAGAAAGAGAGGCAACGGGCTGAGAGGGTGGCTTTTGAAATTTGGATGCCATTGGTTGTTTATTTGTTTCTACCTGTATGTAATCCTTGTAAGAAGCTAATGACTGCACCAGTAGCCTATCATGTAAGTAACCAGCTTTTGCTCTTGCAAATATTGGCGAGTGGCTCAGCACAAAAGACAAGAATAATGACCAAACGGGGCCAGACTCCTAAATCCCTATTTAAGTTTCTGAATGTATGCTTTTAGCTGATGTTTACCAAAGTCCTGAGCAACCACTGATTTCATGAAAGTTTATAGTGAAGGGATTTTTAGTGCTAGTCACATACCCAAGATGGAAATAGGTACAAGGTGGGATTTATTTTGGATGCAGAGGTATTGGGCAGGTACCTGTCTAGATTGGAAATCAATTGGGCTTAATATCAGCCTCCTTTAAACGCTCCCTTATGCCCCCAAGCATATGTCCACATCCTTTGGCTCTAAAGTGCCTTTGAAAAAGTAAGCATAGCCAGTTAATTTGAAAATCAAACCATTAGGGTCTAAGTGACACATCTGCCTCTCGGTGACCTGGTTCAGAGAGAGAACAAGCCCTAGAAAGAGGGGCGAGTGTTTTCGCTGGACAGTTGGCGGCACAGGGGCAGCTTCTTTGGTGACTGCTAGATTGCTCTAATTGTATTGTAAAACCAGATCTTTGGTTAATAACCTGAGGTGATAGGTATTTTTCTTGCATTGCTTTGAAAGTGTAGAAAAATAACTGCATTTGACCTTGCCTATTTGTTTATACTGAAGTATATATATACAGAGACATCCTAGTTGTTTCAGGACTTCATTACCTTCAGCACTGACCAAAATGGAAGTTCCTGTCTTCATGCAGTTTATAGTCTGAGTAACTTTTGTTATAGTCCTCCTTTTATATTTGACATGCTGGTTAGCATAGCAATGGACAAATCACATAATCTCTTTTACCTGAGTTTTGTGGCAATTACCTGCTTCACAAGTATGTGAAATTTAATTTGCTACTTTTTTCTTATGGTCTTTTGTTGCAGGCATCATAATGTGAATTATTTTATTACTACACTAAAACATTTCAAGGAACTAAATGTCTATTGTATGAATGGCTGGTGTTATTTGTATATGAAGGAATCTAACATTTTGCATGTGACTAAGACTACACATTTAAAAATTAAAATCTGGTGCCTCTGCAAAGATAACTTTAGTCTACAAGTTGTCTTCAAGAAGTATTAATAATGACAATATTACATTGTAAGAGAGAGTAAACTAAAATGTCCCTATGGATGCATTTCACTTCAGTCATTAAGAAGAAAATGACTATACTCTTTATTTAGAATAATGAGAGCATATACTGGTTGTCATTAGAGTATGCTACAATAAAATGTTAATAAGAAGCAGCTTGAGAATAACACACTAATGCAATGCTTTTTTTAATCAAATTTTTGGAATTGATTGCCTGTGGCAAAAGAAGCAAAATCTTTAATATGATATAATGATTTTTATATCATCTCTGGGGAGAGATGTTAGTTCTGTCAACTTCATAACCTCTTTTTTGGATGCAAAGCACAACATGTATTTTGTCACGATCATTAGAAGATTGTATTCTGAACAGATATAGCCATATGAAAAGTTTATTGATATATATAGCCTATGATATTTTTCAAGCTTGAACATTTTGAGTAACTGCTTGCTACTTTCTAAAATGTGACTGTAGTGATTAGCACTAGTCTTAATTCTAAGATACAGTGAAATAAAGATTATTTTCAGGTGTCCATAAACTATCCATATTTATTCTGCTATTTCACACAGTGGTATGTGACACATACCATGTTATTTTCTTCTAATTAGAATACAAAACATCAATACCACCTAGAAACAAATAAATATGGAAAATTAATTTTGGGAGATGCACACAAGTTTCTCCTCTTACCTTCAGTTGCAGCTCTGAGACTGTTCATCAGTTTATTACTGAGCAGAAGTAATATGCTTCGTAACTCCTGGGTTTGATCTTACCTAGGTGCGTGTATGGGTGAAAAGATATAGATTCTTCTCATTTAACATTTATGCCTGCGAGGAAATATGAGTGTGAAATGAATTTTGTCTTTTTCACCAGCAGGAACACAAAACAGAATGGAAAGAAGATAAAACTCATTTCAATGTGTACAGAGAGAGCATTTCTTATTTCTGCTGATGACTGCTACATCTTTTCAGTGGGAACAGCTGGTATCTAAATGGCTTCCTCGGCTAAAACAATGTCTATCTTGCTTTTAAATCTGTTTCATCATTTGGTCGTGTCACGTATTTATAGTGTTGTCTTTGTGTGTAGTGTTTGAGAAACAAAAACGAAAGAAAATTGATGCGGTGTATATCTTGGCACCAGTGAATATAAAGTTATGGTTAGTCATAAAACCTATAATCTATTGCAAAGGGGAGGGAACCAAATTCTCAGTGCTGTGGTAAAACTTTTAGAAATACAACAATTAAAAAGCCTAAAAGGAAATATGGTCCCTGTTCAGCAATACCTTTCTGTTCATGTCTAAGGTAAACAGATCGGCAATCCTGTTGCAATCCCGGAACTTCTTTCCTAGTTAAGCACCTATTCAAGTACAAGTAGCCTGATGTAGCCTAGGTGAGGACATGCACTTCTCATAAATTCTCATTTAGCTGGCAAATTGTTTTTTCTTGCAAATTTCAATATGAAAATCAAATGTGGAAAATGGAAACAAAATGGGTTCCAAGAAAAGGTTAAAAAAATGTATACAGGATGAAGAATAAATCAGACAAAGGGTCAGTATTTACTGACCACATGAATTCAACTGAGTTTCTTTAGTGTTCATTTTTCCTTGCCATAGTGTTTATACCAGACAAGCCAATAATATATTGTTTAATAAGAGCTGATTCTGTGCAAGATGTGTAAAAGCTACAGTTTACAAAAATGGTGTATATTTTTCTCCATCAAAGCTTCATGTTCTTCTTACCATCACATTAGTTGTACACATCTTGTATATTGTTTGGGCACACTAAGTTCAAAAAGCTCTTAAAGTAAACAAGTATTCAGAGACAGAGCAGGAGAAATACTGAAATACTGTTCTCCTTAATTCATTGAGTTGCTGCGTTATCCATGCAACCATGTTCTTTACAGATCAATTAGGGAGGGGGATTAATGCACCCAGAAGGCACTCTATTTAAAAATAATAATTGTGCATACAAAACAAGAAGAACAATAAGATGCCTGGAAAAGACATCATGTGAAGGACAGATCACCAGTCTGGTGACATCCATTTCTCCTATGTTAATGTAAGTAGTAAGCATTGGAGGAATGACGTGTGTAACCACGTAATATTAAAAAAAAAAAAAAAAAAAAAACAAAACCCAAACCAACAAACCTCTCAAAGTTTGTGAGGATGACAGGAATTAAGATGAAGGCCTGTTTCCCAAAATCCCATCTTAGATGACCATTCTAACATTATGAATAATGAGGCTTCCTCACAAGACAAGCAGGTGGTGTTTGCTGGCAGATGGAAAATTTCATGACACCCAAAACAGGCAGAAGTTAATGTCAGAGGTCTTTCTAGCTTAGGCATATTGTTTTGTGCAAAACCCTAATATTGCAACTTGGGTATGTTGTATCAAAAGTGGAAGAAACAAGAAACTCTGCTGCAACATGTGGATGTAATCTCCATCAGTTGTAAAAGGTTGCAGCAGTTCGCTGCAATCATGGTTGAAATTACCACTGCCTACATACTGACTGACCTTGCAAGCTCCATTTTCCCTTTCACAGCTGATCATGACCTTTCTACAGTGATTCCTTCTGTCTAGAATTGCTTAAAAGAATAGTTGTATTTCATGGTCCAAGAGACTAAAATCTAAAATGTCCTGGGTATCCTGGGAAAGACTCCTTAGAAGCAATCTTAAGTTTTGGTTTCTGTTTAAAATATTTTTTTTCTTTTTTTAAATCCAAAATGGAATCTCACTGCAAATTCCTTGTTGGGGACAAAACATGAATGTCTAGAATTAACGAGTGGGGGTCAGGCCTATTCCTTACTTTTTCTCCTTTCCTAAATGGGAGGAATCTTTTTACAAGATAAAAAGCTACAATGCCTTCCTGGGCAAGCAGTGGGGGAAAAAAAAAAACCTTTCTTGTACTTAAGCTTCAGTGGTGGAGGAACAGTGAAAAATTTAAGGGCTGCATTTGTAAATGGAAAAGAGTATTGGCTGAGCATCTGACAAACATAAGGCAGCTCTTTAAAGCTGTTTTAGATTATTGTTATTTTTTAATACCCATCAATGCCCCTGGTGAGTTAAGGATGTGGCTTCAGCCACAACTCAGGAATTCTGTGTCTGTGAGGAGTTAACTTACTGTAATTACTGCATAGTTTGTGGTTTAATTGTACGGAGGCATGGCTATGGCTGGGAAGTTGAAGAGGAGGACAGTAGATTGGTTTTGGTTTTGAGTTCTTTTATGAGCTTGCCAGACAGAGGCGGTTTCAGCAGCTGATGGAAGAGGGAGAGGTAATGTGGGAACTGCTACACCAAGAGGGATGAAAACTTTCCTGTAGCAGATAGCTGCAATTCCAAAGATTCTGCTGGCATCTAATTGTGAAAAGGTTCCTCTCTTGTTCCACAGCCCTGTAGAGTGCTTTATGCCCAAGTCAGTATGGAGAAACGGCACTTTCTGGTACAAGGCAAAAGGAATATAGGCAGCATAGGCACATAACTGGTCGGCCAAGGTGTCCTCTTACAGCTCCTCTTTGGAGCACAGTATGAACAGGAACCAGAATTAATTTCTTTTCAGCTAGAATATTTTTCTAGAAAATTCCTTTTAAATATTTTTAATGCAGTAAATGGATGGTCATTATTAGTTTTAGATATCTGATAATGACAGTAACACTGTACAATCTTAGTGATGTTAACTAATCACACTCAGCTGCCAATTGTACAGCCCTGATAAAAATGCTTCAAAGGTGACCTGGAAAGATTATGGGGGATGATGTGGAGGAGGTTATTGTGTAAGAAGACAAATTCAGAAGTACAGCACTTAGCTCAATGCATGTACGTATTACGGTGATTATTTCTGTATAAAAGGTCCAAATTAATAAATCTTTTTCCTCCTGCCTTTTCGCTTCTTTGCTCAGTGAACTGTATAGAAACATTCTGCTTGGCCATTTTCACAAACTATTTGATTAAATGTATTTCAGTCTGATACCTACTCAGGCGCTAATGTGGAAGAAAAGAGCAACTTGCTAATTGAATAACCACTGTATCAAATTTCTGACATAAAGTAAAAATCATATATGTATTTGTGGAACCAAGTGAGAGGTGAGGAACCTAAAAACAACAGAAAGATTCTTGCTTAACTCTTAGTTTGTAGATTATTTGAATCTGAGAGGCCCTAAAATGGAAAGGCGATCTGAAGTGAGTCTGAGATCTGAAGTAAGTCTGAGATCGTAAGTCTGAGGCTGTATTTAAAAAAAATATTTTGGTTCTGCCTATGTCTGCCAGGAGGTTTTTAAACACGTCAAAATTCTGGCAATATCTGCAACTAAGAATAACTGCAATGGTCTAGCTTTGAGAAAGCCTACAAAATGTAACTGCCAGATCTTCTAGGTATAATTGGATACAATTAATACTCGGTGTCTTCTCTATATAAGCTCTCAGAGGAGCTGAGAATCCATTACATTCTTTCTCCTTTGTTATCGCTCCGGAACCACTGGCGTGTGGGATGTATAAAGCAAGCTGCCAGTATTTCTGAGGAGACAGAGAATTATCTGCATTTACTGACATTTGCATTTATTTAGGATATTGAACAAATACATGGATATTTATCTCACTGCATGAAAAAAAAGACTCTTGGCCTCAGACTGCTGTTTGTCTACCTATCTACAGACATCTCAGAATTGCTAAGTTAAGCACTATGTTCACTTTTATCATAACTGGTTCTTATCAAGATTAATCTTATCTTCTCTCTCCCGATTTGCCTGCTTGTCAGACTACTTGCTTCATCTTTTTTTGCAAAAATTAGTTTTCGGTGGTAAACTTTTTAGGGAGAGATATCATTTGTTAGGGTATGACTTTGTGTCCAGCAAATAGTGATTTTAATAATGATAAGGTGATAATAACTTTTGACTATCCCAACACACGATACCAAGGATGCATCTGGAACTACCGGTATGCTTCAGGCCTTGAGAAATTTGAGTTCCATGCTAGGAGGTCGCAAGTGGTAACTGCCTGTGAATAGGTGGGTGTAGCTGGCAGTGTGTCAGGTTCCAGTTAACCAAAATAAAGCTGAGATTTCTGTATTTAATCTATGTCTTTGTTTTGTTGTCTGTGTGTGGGAGCAATTATAGAGTTCTTCACATTGCCAAATAGAAGTACAGAGCCAGAAGTATGAAATAGTTACGCATTAAAGTCTTGGGGGGGGGGAAATACATCCTTCTACTTTGTTGTGTTTTTCAAGATAGTTGGTGGCCAGTTATATATGCATAAATCAATTTTTTGTTCTGTCTAAAATCATACCAAGAATATAGACTTAGAATGTTGTAATAGTGACTATGTTTTTCCTTACTACCAAATAACAATAAAATGAGTATTTAAACAAAAAAATAATTAAAATAGAGTTACTAACTACCAGTAAGTAGCACCATGTAAGATTGTTATTCATATTGAACTGAGCTCATTGTTATTACTATAGTTACAGTTAACAGACTAGAAATAATTTTAAAGTCTTTTTTTATTAATAATTTACATACTTAGGATAAACTAGTGGATTGAGGCATTTTGAACCACAATGTTCATCTAGACATTTTGCTCAAGGAAGGAGCACTGGTATACACTGCCTGTTTTGCTTGACTATTGTAATCAAGTTCTGAGCTATTTAATGATGTAAATGTTTGAAGTACACTCAGCGCTAGCTAGAAATCTGGTATTCCCCAGTGTCTTTCAGTCAAACAGAAATGGTTTTGTTTCTTGATTAACTTTTTCTGATGAACTTAAGCAGGAGGAAAGTATTTTGATGAGATGAAGATTACTTTTTGGATACATACGTCTTTAATGTTACAGTTCTAGAATAATTTGTTTGGTGGTTTTTTTTTTTTGGTGGTGGTTTTCTTTTTTTGGTAGTGTTTTTTTTTGGGGTGGGTTTTTTTTTGTGGTTTTTTTTTGTTTTTTTTTTTTTTTTAATTGTTACTTCATTGTGCTGGAGCAGTTGACCACTCTTCAGTCTTTTCTACATGGAAGAAAGACTGGTAATGGCGCTTTGTCTGATGAAACCTCATTTTCTTATATATGTTGTCCTATTGCCTAAAGTTGCATGAGCTGCTGTAGTCACTTTCTTAGGACTTCTCATGGATGCGCTGCCACAAATACATGTATATAGTAATTTCTGGGCTATGACTGTTACAAGTCACTCCATGGAGTCAGGGATGTTGAAGGACGTGATCTGGTTGTATAAGCAGCAGTAATAGGCTATTACCATCCATGTTATAAAACCAAACTGTCTTTCTTTATTAGTAACACAGGACTGTCATTTCCAAATGTCATTGATTCCTACAAAGCAGTAGAATCCCGTAACAAGGACAAATTCAACACTGTGTGCAAAAATTGCACTCTGCACAGTGCTGGATGTGAGGTCAGCTTCTGCCACCATTGTAATAACCAACAAAATCAATTTCAGACCCTTCTTGGTGTTCAAGGTGAGCTCTGCTACTCTTGGTACTGTAACACTCAAGCAACACAGCAAAACCTGATCAGCAAAAGGAATGTGCAAAGTAGAACTGTTATTAGGGTAAATTGCTACCCGAGGAATGATTTCCTGGTGGATATTGTTTTCTGAGAACAACTTAGAGCAGGTGATACGGACACGAAAAAACCAAAGTCTTCAAACTGTGATGAAAGCTGTAAGGTTCTGAGGAGTTGGAGCTCAGGAAATTTCAAGACATCTTTATTTTAGCTCTAAGGTATTGAATAGTGCAGAGTTGTATACACCTGCTATTAACTCTGTAGTAGGCCAAGGTAAACAGTTAGGTATTAAATCTCTGTTTCAAATCAGTGCTCCCGGCATTGTCTTCCTAACTTCTTCAGTGTTTCAGGGGAGAGAGGTAATGGCAGTGTTAGAAATCCAGGGTGGTATATAAATGGTCTCTGTCCCTTTTTTTTTTTTTAAACCAAGAATTGTGTTACTTTGGTGTTGACCATCTCCTCAAGGAGCTGAATTTAAAGCACATGGATACATCAGCCCTGAAATCAAATGGCCTTTTCTAATATCTTGATCTTTGAAAAGACTTATAAAGGGTGGGGAAAGCAGAGAGAGAAATTCTTGCTGACCATGTGCTCCTCTAATCATTTGAGTTTCCTGAATATTAAATTTCATTTGTTATATTCAACCCAGAATGGACTTGGATACTAGTGTTCTGTTAAGTATACTGCAGATATGATAACCTAGAGAAAGCTCGTGTGTCTACTCTAATCAAAAGTGGAAGGGATATCACTACAGTTCTGAAATTTGCTTGCTTTGTTTTTCACTTTTTACTTAAAAGTGGGGTTTAAAATGTCTCATACTTGATTATTCAAAGATAAGGAGAAGGTATATCTAATTCCTGCCACTGCTTTGGGGAAATAGCCACATTCTTATCTGATGCTCTCTTCTCTCTCTGAAGTTACGAACTGGGAAATGTGGACCCATTTACATGCAGATTGTGGTTTAGTTGCTATTTTGCTTCTATGGACACGATAGTTGAGAAAGGCCTTTAGCATGAGTAGTTTTTGCTATTCCTGAAAGAAGAAGAGAAAATTAACTTTATTGTTGAAGGGATAGAAAGGATGGAAGCTTAATTGTAAATGATAGTTGTTTTACTGTAGTCCACAGACACTAAAAAATTCTTACTGATGAGTGAGGCAGACTATTTCTGAGAGCAGATGACTAGAAACAACTGTGGGGAACTAACAGTTCATTAAAACCGTCTTTACTTTGTAATAAATTAAAATGTTTGTAGATTCTTTGCATTTCAACTTAACTTATAAATTACACTAATAATAAAACAGTAACTGTAGTAGGTCCATCATAATGCATGTGCAAATTTTTTATTTTATAGTTTTATTAAGCTTACTGTAGCTGACATGAAAATCAATAAGAAAATTTTGGGAGACAATAGAAGATGATAGTGATTTTAGTAGAAGATTGAACTAGCTTTTGTTATTCATAGTAACACTTTTTCTTTTTGTCATTGAGTGAAAACTCTGTTCCTGAAATGCAATTTCAGTAATTATGATACTACACCTGCAAAGACAAAGCAACTTGCAACCTAAATTTTATTGTGGGAAATGAAGCTACAGCATAGTACTACTAATTCTTCCTGCATATCAGTTCTTTGCGGGAGTAATGCAGCTGTGTTTGAAGCCTGTGGTCTAGCAGAATGAGTATGGGAATTTTTGGCACTGGGATGTAGTTGAAACTCCTCCTTTTCAGACTGACATTTATGAAAGGTTAACAGATATAAGACCTGATGAAAGAGCTAGCAGCATCAGGGGCCCAGCTTAATAGCTTATCTTCTCTACTGTTTATTTTCCAGTGAGATTTCCTTGAACAAGAAGCAAGAAATGTTGCAATACTTGTCATGTTTAGGCCAAAGGTTTGAAAACTTTCAGACTTCCTTGACTTCTGAAAACAGCCTAGATGCTATAGTTCACATGGTAACTATCTCAGTGAATATTATTGTGAAAACTACTTTCTAACATGCTGTTTTGTTCAAAAATTATTTGTAAATAAGTCCATGAATGGTTTTCTCCGCCTTTGCATCTCAGTCCTTTTTAAGCCCATCTTTGAAAGTAAATTAAAAGAAAAATCTAGCTAAATACTACATATTCCTTGAGTTAAATTAATTCAGGATCAATAATTTAGTATTCCTTGATGTTTTTAAATGTAACTGCTGATACAGCCTAAACAATGGATTCTCAAAGTATTGCTTACACTGCTCAAATTTGACATAACTGTTTTGGAAGGCCTATGAATGTTTTAAAGGACCAACTTGAAAGGCAGAATTTAAATTGTAAGAATATAAAGTAGGACCTGGCTATACGATTGCTCCTAGTTTACCTAGAAATTTTGTTGCTTATGTATCCCGTGTTTGAGATTACAAAAGCAAGGGGCCTCTGGGGGCTGTTTACAGTGCAGTTACAGCAGAACAGAGATTTTTGAGTCAGCTTGAAATTGGCTAACTTGGATATTGGTCATAGTCTAGTTGACCCAGCACGGAGATTAGCTTAGTTTAATTTGCTCAGTTCTTTTTGTAGCTTTCTTGATTGCACAGCACAGTTTCTCTTTTAGGTATCTAAGGCCAAATTACAAATCCTGAGCAACACTTTCCCTTGTGTGTCCTTTCAGTTGCTTTCTGGAGGAGTCTGTGTTTTTTGCCAAGAAAGTTGTCTAGGTGTAAAAGCTTTGCTACTGTTCATACCCAGCACTTCCAAAGTGTTGACAGAGTGAGACTTAAGTGCCTAAGTCCCATTCAGAACCACAAAATGAGCATCCCCTTGATTATCTGGTCTAGGAAACTTTCTCAGATTCTGCTTACTGGATTGGTCCCACAGAAGATAGGGAGGAGATTTTTTTTTTTTTTCCATTCCTATGTGATCTAAAAAAATCCCTGAAATAGCCTTGAAGTCATTGGAGAGCATAACTTAGGATACCTTTATTTCCTTAAGATTTACTGTTACTATATTTACTGTGTCTGCACAAATATAATGAATGGCTTCTGTAGATTTCATTCTTAGATGCTTGTCTCCCTGTTGTTTGTATCACAGCCTGGCCATCTACCCAGATGCTGTGGATTCACTGAAGAATTAGGTGATGTAGTGCTTAGTGTTGTGATGTTCCCTCTGAGGATGTAGCTCTTAATGCGTTATGGCAGGTACATCGATTTCAGATACATAACGCACAAAATTATGACAAGTTGCAAGTATAATTAAAATAAGTTTATCCAGTGTATCCAGAACCATTCTTGAAGACTTTCTAGCTGACAATGATTTGTGATTTTGGTAGCCTTTCTTTTTTAAAAAATGTGAAGTTTGTTCATTTTTTGTGTGCGTCTCTGCATGACTTGTGTCATCATTGTCCCTTATGGGTGCAACGTATAATTCACAGAGGTGTTGCCTTCTCAGAGTGCAATTGGTGGCACTGAACAAATCTAACAGCTCTAAAACATGATGGGGGAGAATATGCTTCTGTCTATTAGGGAATGCATTTAATTATTCCAATATCCATATACCTTTACTTCTCATTTTCTTTTCCTCCAGCAAGAGCATGTATAGAAGACAGCTGTGGCAATTCCTGAAATTTTAAGCTATTTGGTGTCCAATATGCGTTTCTGCACTTTTCCATTCGGTGATCCATTGGGTCATTTGCACTTGCCATGGCCCCATAACCGCTGGGATCGAGAACCTCCTGCTACAGCTTCAACAGGAACGTTATGGGTGCAGAGTGGTCACGTTGCCCACGTGCCTCTTTCTCTGCACCTGCACTGAACAAATAGAGCAGTTCAGATACCCACTGTTTAACCATGGCGACAAAAGGCCTTTCCTTCCTCCAAAATATCACTGCCTAAAAAAAGAGAACTCCTAGGCTGTCTTAAACGTTTTGATTTATTTAGCTGAAGCAATGGAATTGTCAATGAACAGTTTGACTAGTTAAATTTATGTCAAGTCACATGATTTGACTGTTGGTAATTGAATGGGATGAGAGGAAACACTGTAAAATAACATAAGCCAGCTCTTGCAAAGACTTTATTATACAGTACAATGAAAGGAGCTGAATAAATATACAGGCAGGGAAAAGTTAATAAAGATTATGAACATCTTAAACATGAACATCATGGTCAAATCAAATAGCTACATGCCATGAGCTATAAGTTCAGTAACAGGGTTGTAAGCAGCTGTCCCCAAATTTAAGGAAATTACACAATTGCTATAGTTTCAGCTGCTTTTAAAGTACTTGGGAAACACTGCAATCCTATGAAATCAGGTTCCATATGCTGACTGCAGTCAAGAGTTGTTATCACCTGGCTTTTCATGTAGATAAGCCCTTTAGCATTCCTGACACACAGTCCCATTTGTAGATTGCTATCCTAATGTCCTTCAAGTGCTTCAGGCCTTCTCAGGAATATACAACATACATCAAACCATTGGTAACTATATCTATTGGTGTAAGATTCAATGTGACATTTGTAATATATTCTGAGCTTACATTCCTGAAAGAAGCTTTTAATTTTTGAAATAAAGGAAGAACATTTTGGGAAATATTTTTTTTAAAGAACTGCACACTTCTGACAGAATAGAAAGGAGTTGGCACAAGAAAAAGTCTGAGTGCAAAGAGATCTTGAGTTTGTTCAGACTGATACTTATTAGCTTTAATCAGCATGTGCTTTTAACCACACAAAAATAAGTTTTCTCTGACTATACTTGAATATGTGGATGTTAAAAGCCTATGCTTATTTTCTGACAAATGCTGAACAAGTGCATATGGAGCTCAGAAAAGTGATGTTTCAAAACCAGAAAGCTTAAGCAGTAATGCACAGAATAACCTTGAGATTTGTTATCACCTGTAAGAAAATACATTTTCTTCGCCTTTCAGAGGTACTTTATACTGAAAACTGTTTATTTTACTACGCAAAATACAATATCTTAAAATAACATTAAATGAGAAGTAATTTAGAAGGAGAAACATTCCTAAATAATTTCTGCTACTTTATCAGTGTAGGAAGTTTTCATTAGGGATAACATTCACCTCTGTGTATAAAGACAGTTAAGAGTCATGAAGTAGTTAAGAACTAAGTGGGATCCTAGCTGTGCATAGCTCCCCTGCTGAGCTCTGCAAAAGTTTGAACTGCTATTGGAAACATGTCTGTGTGGCTCTGGAGACAGTCGAGCTACACCATGGCGGCTGGATCTCCCAAGCGCAGCGGTAATGTATAAAGGGCAACAACGGAGACCTGGCTAGGTCTGCCTGGCCAGGGTACTGTTGCCACTTGCTCAACTGTAACCCATATGATGAGGCCCTAAATGCTCTTGGGATGGGTACTCGGCGTATTGAGCCGGGACTACTCTATCTTGTTTCTTCAGTGCCCTATACCGTGTTGGTAATGGCAGATTTTGGGAACTTACTTCCTTCAGATTTTCTATAAGCAGATCTGGTTTACTTAGAATTTGTGAAGGGTGCAAAGATTTGAGGTAAATTCATGACCTAATTGAAATTTTGCTGTTGATTTCCATTGGGCCATCAGTTCACTGCTGGCTCCTAATGAGTATACAACTGCTCTAATTCATCATTAACATATTTTTTCTAATTAACAGATGAAAGGAATGTGTGTAACTACCTCTTCCTTGTATAGTACAGCTTAATTCATGATGCTTCTCCTCTGAGCACAGCTTGAATGTCTCCTGAGTTTTGCTAGAGGCTTGTCCAGTAGCAGAATCTTCATTTTCATAGCTGGAATGAAAGTGGAAGCTGCAATGTAAGGCTCTTGTTCAATTTACAGAAAAAGATGAGACAGAGGTAGTAGAGCATAAATTACAGAACAAAAGGTTAAAATGAATGGTTAAAAGCAGAGTGATTTTGTTAGGTTTGAAAGCCTAATGAAAACATCACAGAGGTTAAAGATGAATAGTCTGGGACACTGAGTAGTATATGTTGGTAAATGAGATATTATTATGTTAGAAATATTTTCTATCGAAAGTTGTTAGAAAGAGAACAGATTCTTTTGTTATGACTGTAACTGTAATGCATTAAATGCTTAAAGCTCAAATCTCTTTTTAAAGGATATTTTATATTATACTAGCACAGGGTTGAATTATTAGAATGGAGAAAAAACACACTTGCAAAAAGTAGTTTAGAGGTTTTAGGGGGTGGGTGGGTTTTTTTTGGTTTAAAAAACCAAACCCAGAGGTAAGTGCAGATAAGGAGAAACACTCAGAACACTTAATCTGTATGCATCTCTCTCGTGCTTGCCATCAGTATTGATTTGTTATGAAGAACACCACTGATTTGACACTTCAGAGCTATAGTCTGAATCAGATTTAAGAATCTGATTCAAGGTTTACTGGGTTCAGTGTGCAATCTCTTGCTTCGTTCCACAATATCCATAACTTGATCATCCTCTAAACAGAAAAAAAGGTTTGCTTGCCACGTAAGCAGAATTAGGCCTTCAGCTGTGCCTGAGTTGATGTATGTGTATCAAACTTGTAGTGATTTGCATATACTCCTAATTATCTTCTCATCACTGAACTTTATTATGTATAATGAAAGCGGTGTATTTTTTTAATGTTTGAATGGTTCAGGAGCTAAAATCAAGTTACTTCATCCATTTTTTTTGTTTATAAATATGTATTCTGATGTTTAGGAATATCTTATCCAGGAAATAATGAATCTGAAATAAAACTATTTTTTAGTGTATTTAAAGTATATGTGCTCTCGATTTTGAGAGCCTAAGATGAAATATGCATAGGTTTTCTCATATTGTAGAATATTAAACTAAGAGAAGAAGTTTTGAAATCTAAATGTAGGATGAAATGGGTAACTTATCTGTGAAAGAGTTATTGTTCATAGTAGTGATCAGGTGAGATCTCATGCTTCAGGTAATGTAATGACTTCTGGGGAAATAAGGTCTGCAGTATTCCTGAATCCAAAGAATTCCTTTGGAAGGTAATGAAGTAAATGTGGCTTTCTTGTTTGGTGTGGGGTTTTGGGGTTGTTGGGTTTGGGGTTTTTTTTTGTTTTGGTGGGTTCCCCCCCTCCCCCCCCAAATTAAAGTGAAAATCAATTTCTGCTTCTATTTTTTTTATTATTACAGTTTAGGAATATCCAAAAATAGATAAAGAAGGGCTGAAGTTCTTAACTAGGGTATTTTTGACCTGAACAGTGCTATTAGAGAGTCCAAGAGACTGGGATATTGTGTCTTGAAAGAAGAAGACAAAAAAAAGAGAAGTCCCAATGTCTCTTTTATTACAATGTGAATCAATATGTTTGGCTTGTGAAATGTTTTCCAGGATAAAGCAGAATGTCTCAGAAGCAGAATTTTTCTTCAGTACATCATAATCTACAACTCAACCAAGCATATGAAATCAATAGTACTGTGTCTTGTTAGATAATCATGAAGCTAGAGGAATATATTAAAGGAGGATACCAGAAAGTGAGCCTTTTAGGGAACTATTTCTTTTGGGATTTTTAAAAGCAAAAGTAATTATTGTAGACCATAAAACCCCATTATCAATTAATATATCAATATTCCTATGAATAGAAACTCTGAAATCATTTGACTTTTCATACGTAGTTTCTGTGAGTGTATGTATGTATTTTGTGTATATATATTTTTGTATGTGTATATGTGTATCAGTCAAATTATTCTTTATGAAAACAGTTATCTTTATTTTCTGACTATGACAAGACTGAAAGCTGTTGCTGGCCTTGCAATACAGTAAAACTTCTGTAGCTTTGAAGCAGTGCTAAATGTAGCTGAAACATGTATATTGATTCAGCTTTGGAAGTTCCCGTGTCACTTACATGTGGTCATCCCTGGCAACGGGGAGAACTGCGTGGATATCCGTGTTGATGCCCCACTGACAGAACATGGGAGAATTAAACGTGTCCTAACAGTCTATTACTTTAAGCTGAAAATAAATCAAAGCAGTTAATATTTGGAATGGAAACCATGTCTAGCTCATGCAAGAGATGCTGCTCTCCAATATTTGCCTATCCATTCAGGCTTCTGGTGGAGTGGAATTGCTTTGTAACACAGGAATGAGAGGGAGAGGGATCAAGACTTCCACCTTTACATTTTTGAACGCTTTTATTTGTGCCAATCTCTACTTCTAATTGTACCCCCACTGTCATGCTCCAGGTTCCAGAGCCAAGGTTTTTCTGGCAGGTGAGAGGAGCAAAAGTTTAGTCCTACAAATGTGTGTTGAGACTTTCAAATCTAATTATGATATTAAACTTTGGTAATGATTGTTAGGTATGTAACTGTTGAGAGGCACACCCACACATTTAATTTCACACATTTATAATAATTTTAAAATGGAAATAAAACTATTCATAAAAGTTTTCAGTGAGGAGCAGAAATGTAAGGTGAAATGAAAGTGATCATTGTAGACCTGTTTTGAATTTTTTTTTTTTTTTTTTTTTTTAGAATTGCCTTAAAATATTTTTATTCCACTGGCTGTTGTGTACCAGAATTGAATTCTGGGTGCAATTACTTGCGAGCTCAAAAAGTGCCTACAAATTTGGCAAGTTACTTGATAGAAATCACACACTTCAGATTTTCTTGGGAGATTTTTGTGTGATGCCTTGATCCGTGTGTCATGTGAAGGTTTGAGGGATGTGACTATCTGTTCTGATGCCCTCAGCTCCAAAGTAAAATGGACCTATGTCAGTAACTGAGGTGAATAATTGAAAAAGTTACTTAAAATGGATGTTGGTGGTGGACAATGTTGAGACTGACAGATTGCTTGTGTTCTCGTGACAGTGTGTGGTGCTGATTTTCATATCTTGGCAAAGAAAGTGTTCAGAGTAGACCAAGGCATTACCCAGTGGAAGAAACTGGATAGGCTTGCATACTCAAGACCAGTCTGGGTTGGTTGGTTTTTTGTTGGTGGTTTATTTTTTCTCTTTTTTTGACTGCCTAAGTCGGTTGTAGAAAGGATGCTGCCTGCACAGACCTTGTTTCATAAAGTTCATGATGCTCGATTGTGTATCTGCTCCACAACAAAAGCATCCTAAACACAGCATCCAAACCCACCTGATTACTTCCATGAAATCAGTCTTGATCTCTTTAACTCGCTGTTCCCTATTCAGTGGAATTCCCTAATTTTTTCCAGTGCCATGTCCCAAAATGACTGCTCTGCTTCTATCTCTGTGAGAGATCGCCTAGCTCGTAGAGCTGTGAGGCAGCTCAGGTGAGAGACCCTTTGAAGGAGATGAATGTGTCCAGAAATGGATTTGTTTTCTCTGCTGATTTGTTTTGTCTTCTGGGCTCACAGTGATGCTTGGCTGCAGCTGTGTAGTCCCTGAAATAAATGAGAATTGTAGTCCTGAGACAGAAAGCAGATTTCAGTCCTTTCTCTCTGCTCTGAAGCTGTTATCGGTTTAATTTAATGATTGTTTTGTATTTCCATGATGAAAAATACTTTTGTAAAGCTAATCTGTTCTGAACTGCTGTATTTTCCACTATCTTGCCATTTCCTGACTCTTGGTGGTGGTGTCTTTGGCAAATACACGAGTAAAAGCTGTTTTGGGACAGAACATGCTATAAATAGCTTGAGAATATCCAGTAAGAGTAAAGGGTTATTTAAAAGTTCATTTAATTCCTTAAGGTTCAATCTGATGAAGAATAAATGTGGGATATCTTATAAATATTGTGTGTGTGTATGCATGGATGTGTGTGTATGTGTATTGCCATTTATATGTATATGTAGACTTGCATCTCATGAAGTCCATGTTTGTTTTTTTTTTTCCAGAGAATCAGAGAACATTCTAAAATCTTTGTGTTATTTATTACAAATGTGCTAGGATCATCTTGATCATTAATTTCTTTCATAATTTAAGCATTCATTTGCAAAATGGAGTAAAGAAACAAAATCTGCAGAACAGCTTTAACTGTCAGGACAACGCAACGTGCAGCTAGCAAGGGAGCACATACGTGCAACTTGTGTTGGGATACAAACATATTAGTTTGGGGACTACTGCTTTCAAAGCAAGTATTAAGTTGTCAGTAATTGAGGTATATATTAAATGGCTTCATTATTAGAATTTGGTTACTATTTTAGATATATAAATCTGTTATGATAATTTTAAAAAACAGAAGCACATCATTAATAAAAGTTTTCAGTTCAGCAGAGCAGTATGCAAAGTAAACATTATCATCTTAGGCCGAATTTGAAACAGGGAATAGGTTTGAGTTATAATGAAATTATTTTTTTAATGGAACATTTTATTTTTATATTTTTGTAATGCTCCTTTCATTTCATAGCCTGAGGCTGATATGGCTGCTTTATCCTCTAAAAGTCTGAATAAATGGAGCTTGCTTGTGGGCCATGTGGGAAAGTTAGGTCTAGACAAAGATTCAAGCTTCACAATTTATGTCTCAGGAAAAAGTAAAAAGGTTATGGAGATCATGTATGTCGGCTTATGGGTCATGGAATTCCTAATGACCTGTTCAAAGAGCAGCATGAAGGCAGCGATGAAAGCAGAGCTGTTTGCTGGCCATGCTGGCAGGGGAACAAGTACTGAACTGGCATCTCACGCTTCTGGGAGCTGCGTGACATTCTTTGTTTGAGGAGGTCACCAGTGGAGACTCTGGTCCCCATCTCAGAAATCCATTAGAATTTGCAGAAAGGAAAAAAGAAGAGGGAAAAGAAAAAGAAAGCGGGGGGGAGGGGGAGGGATAAAAAGGAAAAAGAGCAACAATTTGCAAATGGAGCACTAAATAGTATCCTTTACAGAGCATTGTCTCTTCCTCGACATTTTCAGGGAGTTGAAAGAACAGGCTAAACAAATTCTTTCCACCTAATTATGATTTCCTGGTTGGCTCCAAGCGGTACACCAAGGTCAGTGAGAGGGGACTGGGTCTGCTTCGTGCAAAGGCAATAAAACTTACCCTTTCTTATTAGTACAGCCATAGTCTCAGTTTACATATACTTTATTATTAAGTCCCATGGTTTTCATCCAAAAGTCACATGCTTTTACCTCAATAGAAACAATTACAAATAAAATATTTTTGGCTAAAGAAGTGCTTTGAATTCCATGTGTGGTCTTCAGTGTGTTGGAGGCTTCTACGTTTGTGCCGATGCACCAGGGCTGAATATTTGAAGAAACCCATAGAGTCAGCCAGAGAGGGCACTGAGTAGACAAAAAGCATAGGTGTCCTGGAAATAGCAGGAGTTCAGCTGCTGATCTATTTGAATATTTGGAATACTGGTCCTGACTCCCGCCTTGAGTCCATGGGTCTCACTCACCTTCTGGGTGCTATATGTCGTAGGGGAGGATTCGTGGCTCTGTCTGTGCGCCCGACCTCCACTGGCACAGCTGCCTAGGGATTCCTGCGGGGGCTGGATTTATACTTGAGGATTGATGCTGATGACAAGGGTGAGTGATGGTACTGTTTAGTTTCAGGGTCCTTGAATCAACAATCTGGGTTGTAGCACAGGCTGAAAAAAGCTGTAGGTAGGGTGGACTGATTTTAAACTCTGCAGAATTTTTTTCCCAAATCCACAAAACTAGCACCTCTTATTTAAGAGCCCAGGAGATAAAGTAATTTTTTAGACAAACAAATAGACCTTAGGCTCATCTATATATCTGAAAGTACATTACTAAAACCGAAAGAAAACAAGTATTATATTACCAGAATTAACTTCCTTTTGAAAAATCAGCAATATCCCTTAGAAATCCCTGTGACCACATTAGTAATTGTCCTAAGAAATAATTTAAAGTTCTTTACCTTTTATCACTGTTTCATTTCTCTGGTCAGTAGAATGGCTCCAGGTCATTAAGGCCTGTCATTGTGAATAATCAATAGAGAACACTAATCTGTTACAGAATGCTTGTGATATAAAATCCAGTAAAGTGATCTATATGAGTCTTTACTTATCTAGTGCTGGGTATGTGATTTATGCAGTAAAGAAAACATTTATAAGGAGTGCAGTAGAAGAGGAAATTAATACTATAAACCTGTCATGAGGTATTTTAGTCAGAAATGGAACCAAGGCAAAGCTGAGCTCTTTGTGATGGCAAAATGAAGTTTTGGGGAAGTTGTAGTTATGAAACCTTGTACCTAACCTTCAACCTTCCAAGGATATAAAAAATTCCAAAACTTTGCTTGCTGTTTGCTGTAAAAACACAGTTGATTTTGAGGCTGCAGACTTGTATGGAGAAAAGAATTAGGGGTTTGTTTTTTGTTTTGTTTTTTTCTTTTGTGATGAGTGCATCTTTGTAGTTAGTGCTACAGAAAAAACTGACTTTGATGCGTTTACACTATTGGATAGTTTAATTTGTCCTCATATGCCCTTTGTCCCCATCCGTCTACAGGGCGAACAGTCACTTTTCACTGCTTAAATAGTTTGTTTTACTATACACTTAGTTGTATACTACTTTTTAGGGCTACACTCTTTTCTAATAAATCTGTATTAATCTGTATCCTTTGTTGGAGAGTTTGCTCAGCTAGCTAAACCAGTATTCTCTGTCTGATTGTACTCATTTTCAGATGCATTAGGAAAGGTGTCGGTAAGCCCGAAAGTATTTCAAATACAGAATGATGGGCCTGGAGATGTCACAAGAGTAAGATGTGGGCTATGCTCTGTGTGATAATGCTGATTATATAGAATATAGTCAAAATACTATCTGTCTATACATTATTATAATTATAATTAATTTTTTATGCTCAAATTATCTCAAGTTTCAAAAATCATACAATTTTCCAATATAGTTGTTGCAGTTTAACCCGGCAGGCAGCCAAACAC
>NW_009196229.1:2477-11107 GCF_000690835.1 Fulmarus glacialis | reverse complement strand
GGACTGCACGGGTATGCTGAAGCAGAGCTAAACCCCCCAAGGAGCCCAGGCCCCCCCAACATCTTGCTGCTTCCCGGCTCTTCTGGGGGGGTGGCTTTGCAAAACCTGTGGCTGATCTAACTCCCAGACGAGCCGCCCCGCAGCCCCGGCTGCCTCCCCTGGCAAAGCATCGTATCATCGCCTCCCGCAATACCCAGCCCAGAGATGCAGCCGTTAAAAGCAGCTTTCCTATATTCGGTGAGGAGAAAAAAATTTATTTCCCATGCAAATGTTTCAGCAGCCCGGTAACGAATAACCCAAAACGTCAGTTCCAGGAACGCAACCCACGCGCACACCTTGCCTAAGAAATGAGCAAAAAGGTAGATGGGGTTCTTCTTTCAATTAATTATTTTTCATTAAACCAAATAAAAGATATCCCCTTTAAAATGAGACAGTAAACGTTAAAGCCAAGGGGCAGGATTCTCATTAATGTTGTTTAGATGTTTTCCTTGTGTGTTTTAAAGTTAATAGAGGAGCGTCTTCTGGCAGATTCCTATGGAAAGGATTGGTTAGGGTGGGGAAGCGAAACTACTCTTTTGCAGAGTGTGTCTGTGTTTGTGGCTTTCTTGAACGAACAAGCAAAAAGGAGAAGGTTTCGGGTACCCCCGGAGCTTGTTTTACTTTCGTGTTAAGCCCAGCTATTAGCAGAGAGGAGAGGATGATTTTGGCTCAGCTTGCGGTGACAGCATTGAAATGTGGAGTAGGATAGTACTGACAGTCCGAGTGTTTATGTAAAAGTCTTAACACGTGGAAGTGATGAGCTTCCTTGTGTATCCGCCGGTGGCAGAAACACGCCGGGTTTTTGCAGGCAGTAGAGTGTGGGTTCTCCGAGAAGAAAGATTTCCTTTCGTGTGGGCTGAAGCTGTCTACAGAATTATATTTTTAGTGTGCGCTTATCCAATTTCCACATGCTGACCCTGTATCAGAAAGGAAACATTAAAAACGAATGTGAAAAACCTCAAGAACTTTAATCAAGTCTTGACTTTGAAAAATAAACACATGGCTTTGGGGTGGCATCTGCTGAAATTTATGGTGGATATGCAGAAAAGCTCATTTATCAAAGATGCTCTCGAAGCCTTGAGGAGCAGATGGCAGTGGGATAGACCCGCTTCTGGAAACAGTGCCCGAGCGAGGAGTGCAGAGCTAGACAGAGGAGGAGCCACAGGCATTCAGGGCATGGTACAGTCCTCGGTGTAGGGGATTTAATTTTCCAGAGGTTTGGTCTTGATCTTGCAGCTCTTGCTCATTCGAGGTGCTGCCCTGCAGGCTGTTTGTGTAATCATTATGTTTTAGCATTTGGTACATGAGCTCTCCCATTAATTGCTGCAGTTTGTTTGTTCTGGTATTTGATGTACTGAATTTCACCATTTTTTTTTTTTTTTTATTAGCCCTGTGGAGGCTGAGGTACAGTGAATTCTTTGTACGGGATTATTCCTTTGAGACCTAATCTTGCCGGCTTTGCTTGTATGAGTAATCTTTATTAACACACAGAGTCCCGTCGTGATGGCAGAGCTGCGGTGTCAGCCCGCTGGTAACCAGTTACCAGCCTGTTATAAATACTCATTTAAAAAAAAATCTGTCTCTCTCCACGGGTTTGCTGTAATCTTTGATGAGGGTTCAGTGCCGGGGAAATTGCCAGATGTTTGCCAGGGGTCCTGATTTCTTATCTTTGGCATCAGAGGCTTGGGTTTCACGTGCATTTCTGTTTCCCAGCAGTCAGACTAAACAGCATCATTACAAGGTATAAACAGTTGGGTTTGCTTTCAGCGCCCGCAGGAAGCCGGCGCGGGCAGCGAGCGCCCTGTCCGAGGGAACAAAAAGCTCTTGGCTGTTTGCAGCGACGCAGGCTTGCAAACGGAGAAGAGCCAGCCAGCCTTTGCGGCTGATGGTCGACGCCGTTGGCACTGGAGCACAGAGGTGGGCTGTCACAAGGATGCCACACCAGCACCGTGGCAGGGTGGCTGTGGGGTCTCGGGCACAAGGGGGACCCCGGTTCCTCCTGGAAACAAAAGAGCAGCTCCCTTAAGAGCTGCTTGTTACACAGCGTGAGGCTGGTTCGGGCCTGAGCCGTGGCTGCAGCAGGAGGATGATGCTCCCGAAGCGGCCGGTTCGATGATGGTACCTGTAGGGCAGCGGCTCACGAGGCGCAGGCTTGGCACGTGAAAGTCCTGTCACCTACTGGGGTGCCACACAATGCACGAAACGCTGTCCGTTAAATCAAGTGGAATAATCGCTCGCCTCTTATAGCCTGCGCTGTGCCTGGGTAAGAAGGCAGCTGTCCTACCGAGAGGCTGATTTTATAAAAAAAAATTTGAGTGATGTAATTTGGTGAGCGTGACATCTCCGTGCGTGCTCGCGTGTGGGTTGAATATCAAGGGAAGTTGTGTGCCGAAAGCGGCTTTCTCCGTTTCGGGTTTACAAGTCCTCTCTTCGTACGGGGACAAAAGGAGGGAGGGGGCAGCCCACAGCGCTCGCATTGACTTCCCAGCACAGAAATCTCCGCTCCAGCCCTGAACAAGGCTGTTGAGCCAACAGAGTTCAATAGCAGGTGAGCATGGGTTGTAATAGAGTTCAACTGCCATCCCCCACCCCGAATACGGCCCTATACAGCCTGGGGAAAACTCCAAGAATAGGGGCTAAGCCAGTCGAGTTTAAAAAAAAAAAAAAAGCCTGGATTAAAAAAAAAACAACTGTATTTGTGGGTGATATTGCGAGTCTGGCTGGTTCCCTCTGATCCTTTGTTAGTCTCGCGCTGATTGAGCTGGCTGTTGGAATGTCATTATACTGTCAGTCACCCCAGGAACATTTATTTCGTATGTTTTAACCTCCCTGCCTCTGTAGCACCGATGCCAATTTCAGTAGAGCGAAGCCAAGTGAATGTCATTAGATTACACCCGATCCCGGGGAAGATGAAAGCTGATTCAAAGTTACTCCGTCAGGTTGGGAATTTAAGTATCACTCCTCCCTGATGCTTCCAGAGCTGGGGAGTTCTGTATCCTAATTAACGTCCTCTTGGGATTGTTCTCCAAGGCTTTTTTTTTTTTCCCCCTTTCTTTCTAATCTAGGCAACCCCTGATGTTTCTGAGTCAAAGGGAACAGAGAACGTCTCAGTTGCTGAAGAGGGGACGTGCCCACAGCAGCTGGGAGCAGCTGCAGCCCACCTTGTGCCGTTTCCCATCCTCTGTGTCCCAAACCATGGGGACATCGGAGCCCTGGGGGGGGGACGTGCCCACAGCAGCTGGGAGCAGCTGCAGCCCACCTTGTGCCGTTTCCCATCCTCTGTGTCCCAAACCATGGTGAAATCGGAGCCCTGGGGTGGGGGAGTCGGGCTGCTCCTGTAGCAGCGGATGGCCTGGAGGTCCACGGGGTTTTGTGGTCACCGTAATTCAGCGGCGCGGTCTGTGAGTGCTTTGTAAGCGTGGAAGCGAGGATGGGAGCGTAGGGGTGGGGGGCAGGAGTGCGTGGACGATGCCAGGGGAGACTTCGGGGGAGCGAGTACAATTCATGAAAGGTGGAGCAGGACCAGATGGCCATCAGGAGGAAAGACCTTGTTGCAAAACCCCCTGCGGGAGGGAGATGCTGTAGCAGTAGTTGCCTTAAAGTCATCTTCTCCTACCTTCCTTCAGCCATCCTTGCAGCCTCTGCAAGAAACACCAGGTCTGTGACTGTGTTCAGGGTGTGCCCAGCCCAGAACATGGGTTGTGCTGTTGGACATTGAGTTTGAGCCGGTTTGGGTTTTCCGCTCCCTGCTGTGTGCACGCCTGCTTGTAGGAAGGTCTGGTTTAGCAGCACTTGCTCCTCGTCCTGGGAACATCTCGTCTCCCAAACACATCTGAATTACTAATAGCATCAAGCGCAGCCTGCAGCAGTTTCTCTGGAAATTGCAGCCTTGGACAACCACATGCTGAAGAGGATCAAGGTCCTTGTTTATTTATTAGCTGTGTAATCAGATATCTCCCCGTACTGAGCTCACGGTGCCAGGTGCTGTATAAAAAGGGAACAAAAGATGGTCTTGGCCCCCGAGCGCAGGTAACTCGCTGTGAACAACAGGGGGAGGTAGGCTGAGACAGGCGCAAAGACGGCGGAGAGTGTGTTGGTTGGCGTGGGTCTCCTGGCCAAGGAGTCGTTGGAGATGGAGGATGAGGTGGGTTTGTGGGTGGTTGAAGGGACCTCTCCTTGCTGGGGAAGAGCAAGGGGGAGAAGGAGCTCATTGGAAACGCTGTTGAGATCAGGGCTGGGGTCACTGAGTGTTATAAAGAGACAGTAACTGGTTCTGGTGCTCTGCTTTGCCGCTGCCTTTGTGTGTGATCTGGGCTTGGATACTCCGAGGCATTTCGATAAAGATTTGAAATAGTTTGAAGGTTGGCACGCTACTGCTGGAGAGATGTCTTAGTGTGCCTCAGTTTGCCCATCTGTAAAGTGGGAGGGAAGTCACTGCCCTGTGCTGCAGGGGTGGACAGCAGGGGTGGACAGCAGGGTTGTGACTCTGCGGCACCTCTCTCCAGCACAGACCTGAAGTGCTATATGGAGTCTTGTTGGGCAATGCTGTGGGTTAAATAACACCCAAAGCAGGTGAACCCCGCCAGAGCTGCTGGCAGAGGTCCTGCAGCCTTGGCACAGCTTCGGCTCGCTGTCCTCTTGTGGCGAGGTGGAGTGCCATCGAGTGTGTACACCTGATGGATGGCACCATCCAGGGGTGCCACCGTCCAGACACACACCCCTAGCAAGATCTAACTGCAAAGAGCTGGGGTTGGGCTCTTTCCCCTCTTACTCCTTAAATAAACCCCAAAGGGTTATTATTTTTGGTGGTTCTTTTAAGCATTTTGCACCTATACGTATCACTTCTGCTTTCTGTTAATGGAGAAGTTCATCTGCAGGGTTCATGTCCGTTCTTGGTGATGGGGTGAGCTCCTGAGCTGGCGTATAAGGAGAACCCCATTCCCATTAGAAAGCATCAAAATAAGTAGTTAGGGTTTTATTGGACTCTTCTCTCGGCAGATCCTGTGGTCTGCACGGGGTTATATTGGGGAGGTTCAGAACTCAATAGACCCCGTCCTCCTCTTCAGTACTGCTTCACGCCCCAGTCCCTGGGGGGCGGGAGCCTGGAGGGGATCGGCACCGTCCTCGTCCACCCCATGGCTCTGCCTGGCCCTGGGGTGCTTGGAAACCGGGGGTCCTCTGGCCCTGCCTGCTGGTGCTGAGCAATCTTGAAAATATGGCCTCAACTGTCCAAGATTTTGTCAGTTGAATTCATAGAGCCGGGTCTCGTGAAAAGCAGCGCGAAGCTCCAGCTGGCTGGGGCGAGAGCCCATTTATGGCAAAAATTGTGATACTCTTTAGAGAAGCAGCAGATTCACCCGGCTTAAACCACTAGTCCTTCTTTAAGGTCGGATCTCGCAAATCCTCACCTATGCACGTAGCCCGTCCCCCTGCCATCGGCTCTGCTGCCTTCGGAGGGGCTCCTGGGAGTAATTACATCGAGACTGGGGTCCGGGGCCGTGCTCTGGCCGCACCATCACCACCGATATGTCTGTTCACCGCAGCCGAGCTAGGATTTCACCCCGACCTTTTGAAGTCTATAATAAGAGCAGTTAGGTCTGGGGAGGGGGGAGGGAGCTGGTGCCTTTCCAAAGAGTTCAGCGCAAACAACAAGTGATCAGCAAACCTGAGAATAAGCCCCCCCTCCCCCCGTGAGCCCCCTCCCTGACGTAGGCATTAAAACTCCTGAGCTGCTAATTATGCTTTTCCCCTGGAGAATATCGAGGTAACCCAAACTGCTTTCGCAGGGAAACAGCAGAGGCTGGCGAGGGGGAGCAGGGGCGGTTGTTGTGGCCATAAATCTTTGCAAATTCTCATTACGTGTAGGTATTATGGAAGGGAAGCGGATTAGGTTGCAGTTAAAGTTGTGTTGCTGGGGTTGGATACCGGGGTCGTACCCCATTACAAAGCCCCGTGTGGGTCAGGGGGGCTGTTCATGAAGGTCTGTAGGACCGGGGCCATCCCGGGGACCGTGACAGCGGCCGGTGTCTGTGCCTGTCTCCTGCATAATCCACCTCCTGGGAAATACAGCTTTTCGTGGTTTGGAGTTAAACATGTAACCTCCAAACTGCGCCCTCCTGAGCCCTTGCGATTCCCCGGCGGGGTACGTGAGCAAGACGGTGCCTGCAGTGAGAATGTAAATAGAGTTGCTCGAGGAAGTGAATTATTCTTGGCGTTTCTTTCATCGAATGATGTGATTCTGCTGGAGGAAATCTTTCAGCAAAAGAAATCACCGGTTCCCTTCGTGCATGGCAAGACCATCCTTCTTGCTTCCTGGAAGTGAAGAGATTCATAACATGCTCTTTCTGTTGCAACACCATCTGTTGCAGAGATACAAAGATCCCTGCTCAAACTCCCCCAGGCTCGAGGCTGCTGCCGGGTACGTCTCTGGTGGGAGATAGAGGAGAAACTTCCCATCGCTGCCCCGGGGGAGCTTTGGAAACCTCGTGTGGTTGTTTTCCCCACTGTCAAGCAGCCGTGCCCAACGTCGCAAAAGAAAAACCCACCTGGGCAACTCCAGGCACCCGGACACCTTCCTTGCACAAAGCCATGCAGATCGTGGATGCCAGCACAGCAGCTTCAGGAGGATACCATCTAGCTCCCGGCTGCGAGCGGGCGATGGAGCAGCCTCCCCTGCCCCGGCCGCACCGCGCAGCTCCAGTTCCCGAGCGCAGCCGGTGGCTGGAAACTGGGATGTGACAGTCGGATCAGGTCTGACCACAACCGCCCTTCCCACACCTTCCCCTGGTGAGAGATGTTCAGGTTCAAGCGCAACGTCGTGATGGAAAGCTGGCTGCTTATTTATTTATTTATCTCTCTGTCTAGCGGGATCTTTTTTTTGCTGAAAATTTTACAAAGCCAGGCTGATTTGTTCTAACAGCGCCCATTGGAAAAGGGCTCCCTCCCGCAGCCCGCGCTCTCTGGGGAAGCCTTTTATGGGAAAATATCAAATCCAATTGTTTTGACTGCCGTGTTTATCTGATGGTTTGTGTGTGTGTGTGCTCACGTGTGCATCTTTGGCCTCTCACGTGTTGCGTTTTGTCGTTAACATTGCCTTTCTGCTTTCGTGGTATTGTATCAAAACGTGGAGTACCATATACCAGCATCTTTCGACATTATTTAAACACTCTTGCACTGTCTGAACTGGACTGTTTGGGAAACCCTTTTTGGGGAGAAATTCCCCAAAGCATTGGCATGTTCCAGCTCCGAGTAAAACAAGTGAGGAAACATTTGGATTTCTCACCCTGGGGGAGACTCTGTGTCCTGACCCCTCCGGCGTAGGTTTAGCGAGTGAAAGGCAGGAGATGCGATGGCCTTGGAGAAGGGGTGTGCGGAGAGCCCGAGGAGGTGGCCTGGGTTGGCCGAGACCCCCAAAAACACGCTGCAGGATCAGCGACCCCACGGTGCTGACGTGCTCCGAGGCCCCGTAACATGCCAGCTGGAGATGCCACTTTCCCCATTTTTGCATCTGGACTTTGTTGGCTCCGGAGTCCTTCCCCCGGCTGGAAATTTGCTCCTTAAATCCCTTTGGTCTCAAACGTTGCTGGACTCCAGGTTGTGCCTTGCCAAGTTCTGCTTTAAGCCTCAATAAAAGGTGTTTGGGAGGACCCTGGGTGCAGCAGGGCACGGCTTTCCCCTGCTCCTGCTGGACCTGTGCCCACGGGGGGTCCCCAGGCCTGGACCGGGGGAGCAGTGGGTTACCCTGGGTGCAATTAGTATTGTGCCATTAATGCGCTGTGATTTGCATAGGTAAAACTGGTGACGGCAGGAGGAGGCTGTATCATGTGCCGAAGCCAGAAGTGGGGGAGATCTCCCTCCTCTGCGACACAAACGCTGGGCCAGTGGCCTCAGCCGTGGTGTTTCTTGCTTTCCAAAACCATGCTGGAGGTGTTGGCAGAGCCGCGGCACGTCCCCCCCCTCCAGGTCTGGCAGCCGGTCCCTGGAGGGGGATGGTCCTTGGCCATCAGCAGCATCGGTGGAATGGAGGACGCCCCACTCTACCAGTGGGAAAACAGGCACAAAAGCGCCCAGAGCCTCTGGCAGCGCAAGGCTTTGCACATGGGACCTCTTGGCATCTCCACGTGCTGCTGTTGATCTCCTCTAACTGTGGTAGGAAGGGAGGCTGGTTGCTACAAGCATCGGTGATGGGTGTTCAGCGTGTGCTGAGCTTCCCTCAGCATCAGCCACGTCCCCCCCCCCGGTGCTGCTCTGCTCCTCAACCTGCTCCTTGTGCTGAAGGTCATGGAAAGTTCCCCTGACTCCTCTTACAAGGGTTGAGGGAAATAATCCCCGTGTCCGGGCTAACTTCCAGCTCAGGTAATTCTAGTCTCTGCCCCTAAAAATTAACTCTGCAGTTTTAACTGGCTCCAGCCGTCTTTGCTCCCCGTCCACGGACCTGCTGGGCACTGTCCTGCTGGCAGAGACCCACCACAGGGCTCGGGGCCGTCGGCTTCTGATGGCTGGGAAGTGATCTTTCTTCTGGTCTGCATGATTTGGGTTTTTCTCTGTGCAAAAGCTGCGTGTCACGGCAAGGGATAAAGCTAATGTTGTGC
>NW_009196229.1:0-2228 GCF_000690835.1 Fulmarus glacialis | reverse complement strand
TGCAGGGCTCGGCGAGACCCGGCTTGTGTCTGTTGGTTCCATCAACATCTGGCTGCCCTGTGGTCCTGTCCCAACCAGCTCCCCCAGCAGGGCAGGGCCACACAGAGGAAGAGGAGGAGGAAGATGCTGACCACAGGCACGTGTGCATGTGGATGCACTGGTGCCTCGGTGCTCGCGCTTCCCCAGCCCGGCTGCATTAGAGCCTTAGCTCATGGGCACTTTACTGGGTTCCTTGCTCTGCCGACGCGTTAGAGATGACACAGCCTTACCATGCGCTGGGAAAGTCCTTTCCACCTGCTTCTGGGCTGGGGACCATCGCTCCTCCAGCTCCCCTGCTGTCGCAGCATTGGCTGCGTCTGCAAGTCCACTTACTCGCATCTTTGTCTCCTCGGGTGCTCGCTGTCCACCTTACGTTTCCTCCTCCCCTGCACTGATGTGCTGTGTTACCGAGTGGCCATGAGCTGTGAAAATCTCCCGGGAGGGATGCTCTTGAGCTCTGCTAACAAGTCTCCCCACAGCCTGGGTCCAGAAGCTGCTGAGAGGGAGATTTTTATGGGGGGGCTGAGAAGGCAGCGGCCACCCCTCTCGTGTCTCCATCTGTACTATCGGCCACAGGTTGGAAAGCAGCAGAAAGAGGGACTTTTTCGAACAGTGTGAGATTAAATTGTGAAACTGGCTGCCACGGGAGGTTTTTGGCTGAAAGACTCTAAAAGGGCTCCGGAAGTGCTTAGCAAAGAAAGATGCATCAGGAGCTGTTAAGCGTGAGGGACCAGAAGCAGCTGAGGGAGTCCCCGAGCCTTGGCTGGGGACCCAGGGGTTTGCTCCTGCTGCTGGCACAGGAATTAGCTGGTGGGTCAGGGGGACCCCGGGGTGACCCAGGGAGGCTCGTCTTCCCGTAACTGTTATCAGGGGAAAATATGATCGGTGTTATTTGGTTAGAAACACGCTTTCTGGAGGGGGATGAATTTTCCGGTTGGCATCGAATGGCCGGTGGTTGACAGCGAAGAAGGGAGCGTTGCACTTTGCACCCATGGCCTGAGTAATTTCGGTATAAACGACCATCAAACGCCTGCACCCCGTCAGCTCTTGTGCTGAAGAGCCTGGATGTGTGTGTAACTGTGTTAGTTCATACCAGCTGCAAAGAAAAAAAAAGAAAGAGATCTCGTATCACTTACCAGCTTGTGAGAGCTGGGTAAGCACGGCTGAACTTTCTGAAGCATCCCTTCAGATTTTTGTGCTTCTGAGGTACCCGAGGCTGCTCCCCCTGCGCAGCGGCAGCGGGTGGGGGCTGGCAGCGACCCGGCCCCGTGGGCTGAGCTGCTGCAGCCCCCCCCGGCACCAATGTTTGCTTTGCAAACATTTGGAGTGGTTTAACATCTGACTGCCACCCCAGCTCTTCATTTCTGCCCATCTGCTGAAGGGTTTTGCTGCCTGGATGGAGGGCGTGAGCCCCGCTCCTCTGCCCCGTGCAAACCTGCCTGGGTTTAAAGGGCTGCCGGAGGTTTCTGAGCAAGCACAAAAAAGCCAGCCCATCGGTGGATGCGGATGGCTGGAAGGCGATACGTGTCCCAGGTCCTGCGTCCTGCGGCAGGAGGTCACGCAGCAAAGGGGGACGCATGGCGCTGGGGGCAGGCTGGAGGGGAGGGGGGAGCGCAGAGCTGGTCCTGGGGCTGCTGGAGGGAAAACTTTCTGCCAACACTCGTCTTGCCAAGGAGACCAGGAATGACAGCTTGCCCGGGCGCATCTCTCAATCTCTCCGTTTCATAGCAAAGAAGTGAAGGTACGAAAGCCAGGACATTAAATTCCTCGCCCCAAACACCAAGGAGTTTCTTGTCCGGCTGCTGCTGCTCCTTGTTTGAGCTAGGGTGGCCGGTTCCCACCTCGCTGGTCCCACGTGTGGCAGGGCTGGACCCTCCTCAGGGCAGGAGGGGGGATTTTATTGTGCATCTGCGGGGATGGGTGAGCTGAGCTCCTGGGGATGGCGTGGGTAGATGACGTGTGCCACGTGCCTCTTGTGTCCAGGGCAGCGAGGAGGCTTTGGGACACGCTCAGCCTGGCTGGGTGGTGGTGAGCAAGGGCTTGTTCTGTCCCGTGCCTCAGTTTCCTCATCTGTGAAATGGGGTTATGCTGACAAGCTGACTCAGTAAATACTAAGGTCATTGCTAAAGGTGCACCGAGGGGTGCTGGGACTTGGCTTTCCTGCAGCCGGTGAGCACCAGGATCTGTCC
>NW_009196228.1:0-1272 GCF_000690835.1 Fulmarus glacialis | reverse complement strand
GAACCTGCAGGAGCGAAGGGCACCCGCGCCGCGGGTCCGGCTTCGAGGGCTCTGATGGATGGACAAAACCTCCAAGGGGAGGCCTGACGCTGCCGCCGTGGCTCTCCTGCCCGTCACTGAGGCATCCGATCACCCGTGTCCACCCTGGGGACGTCCTGTGGCTACTGCCAGGGTGCAAAACTAAATCTGATCCTTTTTCTCAGCTATAAAACGTGGCTTTGGTCGTAACAAGCCTGAGACTTGGAGGTGCTCTTCATCTCCAAAGGTCCGAACCCGCCACAGTTGAGCCACCGCTGCACCCACCGCCCTTCCCCGCATCGGGTCCACTTGACCTTCCCCGGTGGGTGCCCACCAAGGGCAGACGGGGCACAACCACCCAGTTCATCACTGTTCCCGTGCCAGACTGGGGTGCAAAGCGCATTGCAAAACACCATCCACACCATGCAACCCCCCAGGTTCATCGCTGTCCTTGGGGTGCAACGTGCGTTGCAAAACAAAGCGCAGCCCCCCAAGTTCATTGCCGTCCCTGCACCGTATTGGGGTGCAAAGTGTGTTGCAAAACACTACCAACAAAATGCAACCCCCCAAGTTCATCGCTGTCCTTGGGGTACAAAGTGCATTTGCAAAACAAAGCGCAGCCCCCCAAGTTCATTGCTGTCCCTGCACCGTATCGGGGTGCGAAGCACATTGCAAAACATCACCCATAAAATGCAACCGCCCTACCTCATCCCTGTCCACGTGCTGGTATCGGGGTGCAAAGCACGTTGCAAAACACCATCCACACCATGCAACCCCCCAGGTTCATCACTGTCCTTGGGGTGTAACGTGCATTGCAAAACAAAGCGCAGCCCCCCAAGTTCATTGCTGTTCCCGTACCATATGGGGGTGCAATGCGTGTTGCAAAACATCACCAACAAAACGCAACCCCCCAAGTTCATCGCTGTTCCCGAACCGTATTGGGGTGCAAAGCGCATTGCAAAACATCACCCATAAAATGCAACCGCCCCAGCTCATCGCTGCCAGCCAGGGCCACCGTGGTCCGGCGGGGACCGGCTGGAAGCCAAGGCAGAGACCTGAGGGGACAAGCAGGGCTGGGAGAGGGTGACAGGCACCGGTGGCTTTGCTCTTGCCCCTGCAGACCTGCTAATGCAAACACTTAATTTATTCACCTGCGTGCGCTTGCCGAAGGGAGCCCTGGTCACACCCGGCTGAGCAACTCAATTACCCCTGTAATACCTGAGCAACAGCACGTAGAGACTCCATTACCGTGAA
>NW_009196227.1:453-713 GCF_000690835.1 Fulmarus glacialis | reverse complement strand
GGTGGGGGCCCTGCTGCAGGCACAGGCGCTGGGGCCCCTCCTGCCCCCCGAGACCCAGCGCGGCCTCGAGAGCTCCTGCATTGCCGCCGTCAAGGTACGGCACCGCGGCAGTCACCGAGGCGGGCACCAGGACGGGCAAGGGATGGGGTCTGGGGTGGAAGCATGAGGGGCACCAGGGTGGCACTGGGACTGGCACTGGGATGGGCACTGGGATGGGCACATGGTGGCACTGTGTGGGCACAGTGGGCACGGTGGTGGCA
>NW_009196227.1:0-211 GCF_000690835.1 Fulmarus glacialis | reverse complement strand
GGGGTGGGCCCACAGTGGCACTGGGGTGGCACTTGGATGGGCACATGGTGGGCATCAGGGTGGCACTGGGGTGGGCACACATTGGGCACGTGGTGGCACTGGGATGGGCACACAGTGGGCACTGTGGTGGCATTGGGATGGGCACCATGGTGGCACTGGGGTGGGCACACAGTGGGCACTGGGGTGGCACTGGGATGGGCACATGGTGGGC
>NW_009196226.1:0-245 GCF_000690835.1 Fulmarus glacialis | reverse complement strand
GGTTTGAGCAGAGCCGGCGGTGCAGAGATGGTTGAAAATATACCACAGAACCCCATAAAAAGTCTGTCTGGCTGTCTGCTCAAACCCTTCCCCTCCTTTGTGCCTGCGAGCCGCTACGTCCCCGTCGGGCTGGGTGCAGCTATGGCACCACGTATCGTGGCCGGGAGCCTGGATGTTTCCCAGGGCCAGCCTGGCTCCTTCTCCCGGCGTGGGCTGCAAGGGCTGTGCAGCCCTGCCTGCCGGCA
>NW_009196225.1:25830-30049 GCF_000690835.1 Fulmarus glacialis | reverse complement strand
GCTGCCTGCTGGGTTAAACCACGACAGTCAGATGATTCCTCCTTTACTTATTCTTTAGCTTCTTTTACTGTGAAATGGGAAAAACGGTGATGGACTTCTTCACCCCATCCCAGGTGCTTGGAAATCTCGTGATGAAAACATGTACTTTGGATCAGGGATACTTTTTTTTTTAATATTATTTGCATACACTGGTGGTGTAGAAGATGATGCTTGTAGAGCAAGTTCAAAGTCAGCAGTTCAGTTCAAGCTATTTTGCAGTAGGAAGTGGTATAAAATGTAATGCATCATAATAACTAAGATGATGTTGGCACTTAGTGGCAGACTACAGAGTCTGCACCCAAGTTGTACCGGTATCTTGGAAATACATGCTTGGAGAACATGGAATTACCTGGTCTCTCATTCCCCTGACTGTGTGCTACCAAACGACCGTGCCATGGGGCTACCAGGCTTCTGGCACAGCTCTGGGTTAGCAGGCGAGACCTGCAGCGAGCACTGCCTTCCCTGGTCACTTAAAGCACTCCGCTTTCTTGTTTTGCTTTTTCTTTAAATAACAAGCGCCCGATCCAGATGCTATGTTGTGGAAGCTTTAGCAACATCTGCCACTTTGGCAGCCTTCTCAGACAGTTGTGTCAATGGTTTCTGAACAGATTGGGTTTCACAATGGCTGATTTAATCTATTGGGCACTATTTTTCTTTCTGAGTCATCTTTGAATAACTTTGTGCCAGTCTGAATTGATTGTAAACCCTTGTACAGTCCATATAAACAAATCTGTGCTTGTAGCAAAACAGGGCATCGACCTAAGAAATACATGTGCTGTTCACGCCCTGCAACAGACATCTTTGCAGTTCCTTGATTACAGATGTACATCCAATTAAAAGTAATTTCTAAGACAAATGTTACTCTGTGATTAAAAAGCAACAACAAATATATATATAAAAGAAACCCACATGTTCTTTTTTATTATTAATGCATTAATAATGCAGTACCACATGTTACTCAGAAGACGTGGCTGTAATGTTCAACAGACTTCAGTGGTAGGCAGTAGCACTGTCTGGGCACTGAGCGGGATGCAGGTTCAGACTTCAAACTGAGCTGTGAAAAGAAGGGGATTGGACCTCCTCAGCTTGAATTTTACTCTGCCTGACTGAGTATTATGGTCTTTATTTTGCATTGGTAGCTTACTGTTATTCTGCACCACAGCTCCCTAAGGCAAATCTTATAGCATAAGTAAGAGGTCAGATGTTCCTCAGTTTGGATCTGTATCACTGCCTCCGATTCAAGCAATCTTTAAAACAGGTAGGAAGGGGCAAATGGTTGGTGAATTAAGTCTAGGGTTGTATTTATACTTCACTGAAGCCCGTGAGTTTATATCAGGCTGAAGGGTCTGATCCAATGCCAGTGAAACCAGGAAATGCCAGACTCCTCGGCTGGGCTTTGGTTCGCGCTCTGATCGTCTGTTACAATAACAACATACGGACAGCAGCAGCCGATACTGTTCGAATAGCAGAGTTGCACTTTTTGTCATAAACACCCATTCTCTTGGGTGACCGTTCAGCTGCCTGGTGTGTTCTGTGTGCAAATTGTAACACCCTTTTAATAGCTACAGGTAACTGGAAAAGAAAATACAGTGGGAAATATTACAGACAAACAGCTGAATGAAAGGAGGACACATCTGCACGTTTTACTTATCTAAGACCTTTAATGAGAGGCCAGCGTTCGTATTGGTTTAAGCAAGTTTGAAGTGAGAAAGCTTCTTTCATCTCTACCAATCATGTAGTGATTGTTTAATTCATTGATCAATCATTCCAGTATCTGTTATCTTCTGGAGGTAATAATCATTCAGGAAAATAAAATGAATCCTTGATCCCAAGGTGGCACTATTTCAGGCTCAGATATATCCAAAGTAGAGCTGAGAGGTTTGTGAACAGATCGCTGTTCTGCTTTAATGATCTTCGATGTGTTAGCACTTTTTCTGCTTTGCACGTGAGTTTAAATAACCTTATCAGCTCTCACTTTGGGGCTTTTGGAGATCCATGGAAATTGCCCATTACTTGCTGTAATGGTGCAGGTATTGGCAGGTCCAGGCAGGCAGGAGACTCCTGGTGCGATCACACCAACCCTCTGAGGAACATCCATCTGCTAATGGGGCAATATAGACGTAGCATTTCTCCTGCCGTTGTCCTGGAAAACAATTTTACTTTAGTTTTTCCAAGGCAGGACTTACCACTCAGCTTCTGTTTGGATCATTTCACATTCAGGCATCCCTTCTTTTCAGAGAAGCTGTAACTTTTATGAACTACTTCTGTGGGTGATGCAGAGTATCACAGCTAAGTTATCTTCTTTCCCAAGTTACATGGGAAACCAGAGTTCAGCCGGTTTTGTGATGCATCCCTGGTTTTTTTCCACATCCCGTGAGATTTATGTCAGAAGACTTATTTGAGGAAATCTGCTGCATTACAAGCTTTATGCTGCTCAACAGGTCAGACTAGATAAGTGAAATATCTCCTGAAACTCTGTTTCTTCTTCCCTTAATCTTTACAGTCCTGTTTTTCATGAAACCTGACATTTCTATACGGGTGAATCCATTTCTGGAAGTTAATACGCTTGTTTAATACGTAGGGGTGCGGATTTCTGATGTCTGATACGATGTCACGGAAACACAACTGGATGCCTTTTGAATCTCATTTAAACTAACAGATATGAGTGTTTGGTTTCACAGACACATAAGATTAAGAACTGTCTCGGTAATATCCTTTAATTCTTTCTTATGATCAAGCTCATGCTACTGATGTTGTACAGATGCTGACTAATTTGCAATATTGTCTGAAGGAAAGATAAGTCGCAGAACATGATCTGCAAGCATTCATGAGTGTATACGCACTGATTTTATTTTTTGTTCCCTCTTTCACATTTGTATAGATGACTTAAAAAAAAAAATAGGACATGTGTTTTGCTTGCTGTAAATGTAAATATAAATCCTCATCAGCAACTGTGTAATCCGGCAATGATCTCTCTTAAATTGAAACAAATAATAAATTTTGTGAATAGAGCTGAGGATTGATAGTGTCATCCTTGCAGGCAGTTTATATGTAAAGAGTTTTATATTGACTATGCAAATCAACATTGAAATAACACCAGAAGGGAGCAAAAGATAAAAGAGATGTTAAACCTACATGTGAATACTTGCAAATCAGCTACCCAAGCCTGCAAGCAGCCTCCTCCTGCTTCCCACCAGGAGCGAGCCGCCTGCCTGGTCCCGAAGACGGTTGTGACTGACGGAGGGGCTGAGCATTACGCTGTGGTTTTTCCTTTGCTTGGGCAGGTAGCAAAAACCCAGGAGCTTCCAGAGGCAGCTCCATTAAGATGGGATATAGGTCAGTTATGTCCTTAATGGAATGCTTATTTATCCAAAATGTCCTGAAAGGCCTTCTCAGCTGGTAGAAACAAACACAGACTAAAGGAAGCCGTTTCTTTGTACGGCTGCTGCTCCAGTACCTCAGTTGCTAAACAGTCCTTCTTCCTGCCGCTTCACGCTTGCAAGCACACGTGGGCTTCTCCTATCTCCAGCACATGCAGATTGCAGCCACCAGCCATGCCCCCATGCATTTGTGCTCAGGGAAGCACATTGGCCTTTGCAGTTTATTTCTGATCTTCCCTACAACTTGGTGTTTCAGAGTAGACCCGAGTCCCAAGCTGTTCTTCTGATAAAAGAATTTAATCATGCCTCTGTGTCTGCAAGATTAAACGGTGCAGGCTTTGGCTTGAAGAAGATCTGTACTTGACTTGGGATCCAACCCTCGCCTGCTGCATCTATTAACATGTCTCAGCATAGTATAAATCACTCTGTTATTTAAAATTTTGCTTATGGTTGAAAAACAAGTGATAAAGCATAAAACGTACATGTGGGTTGGTCCCCTGATGATCCTTCAAGTAAATTAATCTGAAAAATAATGAAAAATACTTGAAAAAACCCCAAAACATCCCAAAGCACATTTTAATGAGTCTTTCTCAAGCACAAACAACAGAAATAAAACTCCACCCTCTCCTCTTTTTACAAGAAAAGCAACATCAAAGAAGAGGAGAAATTGTCAACGTAATTACAGAAAGCAGTGACATTACAGAAAGCGGTGACATTCTTCTCCTAGAGGAGTTTTATGAATTTTGCGTTTTAGAGCACGGTCCCCGTTGAGGCTTGCGTGTGTCTCTGCGTGTACTCTT
>NW_009196225.1:12303-25799 GCF_000690835.1 Fulmarus glacialis | reverse complement strand
GGTTCACGCGTTTTTAATTGCCGAGTCCATGAGATGGGTTTACGAAGAGAAGTGGTGGTATTTGCAGCGAGGATTAGTCCTGCTGTTACTTGAAGGGCCCCGCTGTACCTGACCTGAAGCTCTTGCCAGGCGGGTGTCCTCTGTGGCCAACAAACAGAGATGAGCTGTTATTTTGGGCAGGAGCGGAGCGTGCTGTAAATGAAATCAAAGTGAACGTTGCAAATTACAGAGCTCCTGAGTATCAGAATCTGGGTTACTCTATGTTTCAATAATAAATTTTTTTTATTGGATTGGAAATTTTTTGATTACTATGGTGCTACATCAGGGGACTTCTTCTGGGTTATTAGCATGCTGTTTGAGGATGGAGTCTGTGGTATTTAGTAGCAGATCACTAATATTATGAAACCAGAATGTCTTTCCTGAATTCAGTGTCTTTTCTGAATTACTTTTTGTAGTCTTCGTCTTTGCTCCCAGTGTAACCAGGAGGGTGCCTCGCGTTCAGCTGAGGATGGGCTGAGCGCTGGGGACTCTGGAGCACAGGAGCAGCGTCTGCCTCTTCCGCACACCCTAACCTCCTTTAATAAGGACTGACAGTAGGAAAGGGATCTGGCATCCGCTGTGCTAGAACAACCTTTGGGTTTCATACCAGTTTCTTAATAGCTCAAGAATGGCATAAGCACTTGGATACCCGGCGGTGGGGAGGCAATGTCACGAAACCCCCAGCCTGTGTGCCAGGCCAGCTGAAATGGTGGCCTTTAGGTGAAGAAGGGGATGCTGGTGGGGGGCAGTGGGACCTGACCATTGCCCGTCGGCACGGGTGTCAGCCGCAAGAGCAGTCACTCACCCCGTGGTGGTTTTCAGCTGTTTTCACAGGCGTACGGTGATGCACACCTCCATTTCTCCAGCTCTCCTGTGCAAGGGTCGCGGGTCGGTTTGGGCAAGAATCAAACCAGTGAGGCTCCAGCAAAGGGGGGGGACACACGAGCAGGCTCCTCCGGTCGGTCCTGAAAGCCTTTGGCAGGTTAGTTCATCCCAAGGTGCCCACACTATAGGTATGAAATTCACCCAAGATGCTGTGAAAAAACTCTGGTGAACTGGATAAATTGTACCATGGTACTGAACCTAAAACATCTCCTGGCTTGACTGGGTTTATTGTGGAAGTAATCCTTCTGCAGTCAGCAGGATTATTTGTGGAGTTAGCTGCTGTTCAGAGTAAATAAGTTATGAAATCTGGCCTGATGTTATCAAAGAGGATATTTCAAAGTTGTATTTATAGATTCACCAGTGTTATCTGAATGAACGTGTCGGTCTGCATCCCACTCGCACCGCAGGCCTTTGCCACTGGAGCGATAAATGCAAGGCAGACAAAGTACCAAGCAGAAAATGTGCAGGTAAATGAAGATTCATTAATAGAAGTGTGGTTTTTCAATAGGTCTTTTTGTATGTTGGAAATGTGCTACTAATGCTGTGATTGAAATGTCCCCCAGGAAGAAAAAGCTGACTTTAATAGGACCGAAATTACATGGGGAAACCTTCGTTTCGTGCCATGTTTCTGTGGTGCCCAGCAGCAGGATTTCTCTTATTTCGGCGTTGCTTGCGCTGCCCTCCTTTTTCGCATGTGGAGAGCTCTTAACCGAAGCACAAGTGCCAACAAGGGGGTAGGTCACTCTACCCAAAGCAAGTAAATCGGATGTTAGATCTTTGTTTTTCAGATGTTTTCACTAGAAGAAGCGTAATTAATCAGTCCCAGCAGAATGACTGAAAGGCAGTTTTCCAGGCTGAATAACTGAAATGGTTTCTGTGGGACAAGCCTCCTAAAGTAAAATATTTAAAAACCCAGTGACTTTAAGGGAGAACGTCACACCAAACGCAGTAATATTTCTACCCTTAGTCCCTCTGCCTGCGAAATAGAGATGCTTGTATGTCCTCATCCATCAGCTGACAGCTTCTTGCTTATGGAAATGGTGATGATTTGACATCAGACCCCTTGAATGTCCTTAGTGGCTGGGTTGGAAACCTCTAGCATTTTTCATCACTCTCCCTTCATCTTCCTCACTCTTTTTCTCAATTAGACTGATATTGAATCTCACTGTAGTGTATAAGACTATACCAAACTGGACATCACATGAGATAGAATTTGTACTAATGCTTGGTAAATATGGTGTGTTTGGGGAAGCGAGAAGAGAGAGTGGAGTTGCAAACAGGAGTAGCTGCAATCCCAGAGTAACTCAGGTGGGAAGGGAGGTCTCCGGTCCAGCCTCTGCTCCCGGCGGGGCTCTGGGCCAGGCCATGTTGCTCAGGGCTCTATCCAGCCTGGTCCTGAAAACCTCCAAAGATGGTTGCACAGCAGCTCTGAGCAGCCTGTTCTACAGCTTGGCTGTCCTCGTGGAGAAAAGGTTTTCCGTAATGGCTCTATATAGGCTCTATATAGCTTTATACATGTGTGTACGTACCTATAGCGTTTCTATGGCGTAGTCTGATATATAGTTTTTCCCTTCAAGCTTTCCTCTCACGGCAGCTGATGGAAGGGTTGTTTTTAGACTTAGGTGGATTTTGCATCAAGCCTATAGGCATTAGGCAGTTTCTTTACTATGCATGACTGTATGCCAACGTACAGAGAGCAAACAGGGTTGCAGGGCCGCTAGACCACCCTGAGATAGCTGGAAGAAAGAGTCGGCAATTAAAATACTTACTGGCAAAGGGCTAAAGTATATAGGAAAACTGAATGGCTGTGGGAAAAATAAAAGTTAATGGAAAGTAATTTGGCAACTTAATCTGGAGGTTGGCAGGAATCCAAGTGGATAATAATTTGATTTCAGCTGCTTTTGTGTACTTAGTCATTCAGATACCCTGCAGAAAGTCACACCGAGCTCAGCTGGCTTGAGATAAAGCTAGCAGCTCGTGTCTCGAGCTGGTCAGTCCGGGGTGTATGAAGGGCCAAGCTTCAAGCAGTTCATCAGGGGGACAAACTAAGGTTTGATGGAATTTGCACTTATGTATTGATATCAAATCTTGCTTTGCAGGGATGTTTGATTTCCTATCATCATCTTGTTGTAACAACTTTCAGCTTAGGCAGCCTAAGTATGTGTCTCCTCCCCCTCATCTCTGTATTTCTAGCACAATTCGTTAAAGCCGCTGTGACAGTTAGACAGGCATCATCTCTCTCTGTGTGAGTGGTATCCCCATTAAGATAATGAGAAAAGTCTGACCTAGCACTCAACATTTCTACACATAACACAAACTCAGTGAAACTACCAGCTATTTTTGTGCCTTCTGAATATGCTAAATTCTCTCGCAGTGTAATTAAATTGCTAGGCTGCAATTGTTTTGCCCTTTCTTCACATTCGTGTCAGCATCCTTGTTCAAAAGCTTGTTGCCATCGTGATACCTTTAAATGTTTACTAGTTATGGAGATTGCCTGATCCAGGGTGTGCTGGTCTCCAGGTGCTGAGGTTGTGCACATCCTCTGGGCTGCTCAGCTAAACCTCATTTTTTTGTTCATCCGTTGTGGCGCGTTGAGGTGTTATTCTTACCTGTTGAGAAACACCAGAGTGGGAAACTGGTAGTGAAGAAAAATACCATTATTATCTATAAATTGTGTCTTTAGAAGTATTTTTCAAGTATTAATGCAGTTAAGGCTCTTCCCATGTAATTTCAAGAGTTTCTTTACCATGTGTGGGCAGTTTATGGCTGGAGATTTATGTTCATTATGTAATTGTTCATTCTAACAAGTCCTGTATACATGGCCTCTGAAGACTCCAGTTAAAAAAAAAAAAAAAAGATCACTGTTCAGCTTCTAACATAGGATTTCTAAGTCATCAGAAGTTCTTCAAAATGTCTGTGGGACCTATACTGGTAGGGCATTGAGGTGCATCCCCTTCTGTTTGCATGGACAGGCACCTGCAGGTCACTGAAAAATGCCGTGGAAGGAAATACCCGTTTCAGCTAAGAGCAGCAGAGGTTGGTGAATCTTGGGTGCTTGGGAAAATGGGCAAACACCTAATTACGTGCTTGAATGGCTGTGCTCCTCCTGAGGCGGCTGAGCTGTAACTTGAAAGAGCTATCGGCAGTTCTCGGTATACATTGCTGTAGCCATCTGGGATCAGACTCTGGACATATGGCTAAGAAAGTCTTTGGTGCTCCAAATTGTTTATTAAATGTTTTATGCCCGCCTCTGTCTGTCTGTCCAATCTAATGTCATTAGCAAGACAAGGAGGGAGTGAGTTCCAAGAAATAATCTCTCCCTTTTCCTAATGCACCTCTTCATGCTTTATATGCCTATCTCACACTTCTGATTTCCTTGGCATCAAATTGCCCTTCAAAATGGTGAGTGATATTCTGTAGTGAGGGAAATGTGGCTGTTGATAGCTGACAATGAAGTGTCAGGAGTGAGATATTAACCCCACTGTAATGTATTATCTAATCAGTGTAACTTGCTGCAAACTTTAACTGTCTCAAATGCCCTGCTCTCAAATGAGCCCCAAATCAGTGCTTATCTCAGCAGTAAACTTATTTATCATAAATATACCAGGGACTTGCTTGAAGTCTGTGTGTGTGACTCACCCATCTATTTGGGATATGGAGCATAAGTCTCTGCATTTCTTAGTTTTAACTGTGCTTTGTCAGCCATGCTATCGGATTTGAAGATGGAAAATGCCTTTATGCAATGTATTTAATTTTTGAGGGGGAAGAGTTTGCAGATTTCAGCAACTAATTACTCTAGTTGGTTTAAATTAATAACAGGAAGATCTGCCGTTATGACGGTAGCAGTGGAAATAAATTACTTGCACTGCCCCCAAAGCAGAATGCTTTTCCTGACGAGCCGGGATAATGCCTGTGCAGCTCAGAAAAGTGCAGTCATTTTATTCTCTGGGATTCCAACTTCTGAAGCAGGGAAGAGGGAAAGTGGCATTGCCTTTCTCATGGGTCTAAAGATTAAACCTTTCTTTAAGACCTGAGGCAGCTCTTCCAGAATGCAGGGCAGTGAAAAAGCTCCCGGTAAGTAGCTTAGCCTTTAATACTAGATGGAAAGGTGATAACAGTAACCAGTGACCAAAGCTGCTACTGGTTTTCAGGGCTGTATTTACCATCTCCCCTCACGCCAGTCATAGGATTTCTCATGTATATTATATTTCTGTGGAATTCCAAAAAGCGGGGATATGCATTTTAAATATTATGTTTTAATTAATGCCCCCACACCCATCAGTTGAACTTGAAATTTTGTAAAGATATTTTTCTTGTCCTGAAAAGCAAATGCTCCAAGCAGAAGGGTTTTTTCCTGACACTCAGTGCAGTTACAACAGCTGTCTGCTGGTGTCCATAATGTACACTAACAGGGAACGAAAAGGAGTGCTCCCAACACTCAGCTGACTTGCAGCCTATGCAAACAATCCAGGAATTACAGTAAACTTCCTAAATCCATTTCTTGAGGCAATATAGGAGGGTTTAATTGGTGGTAAGCACCTGATTTCCCCAAATGGTAGGAAGTATAAACTAAAAAACCAGAAATGCGCCGAAGGGCTGAAAACAGGCACCCAACCCAGATAACTTCTCTTGTGCTTGACGTGAAGATCCATCCTGTATGTTGCATTTTTAGGGATGTTTCTTTTAAACTTGCGTTGCAGGGCTCCATAACTGACAGCAATCCTTCAGAAGCCCGTTCAGTTAATGAGGAGAGAATGTGGAGGGAACCCAGTGTCCCTTCAGTAAATCCATGCTAGGTGTTCCCGCTCTGCTTCTTGTCCTTCAGGCTTCAGGAGATGTTCTTCAGGAGGGTTTGCTCTGTAATCTCACCAGGACTTAGGTGAGACCGGCCGGCCTGCAGATCCCTAGATCCTTCTCCTTGTCCTTTTTGAGGGTGGGCATGACATCTATCCCAGTCATCGAGGTCTTCTCCAGTAACTGCAACCTTTCTGTGCTGGAGTATTAATAAAAATTGTCACTTATCCTTTCCCTTAAGCAATCAGGAATCTTGATACCTTTAGCAGTAAAAGAAAATAATTATTTTCCAGCATAACCATTCAGATTTAAACTGTCTCCTTCTCTTTTGCAGTCATCAGCCAGTTGGAGTAATACATTTCCAAGGTTCACTGTAGAGGAAAAGAAATAAATTTAATTATTATGGAAACTCTTGCGGTATGTTTATTTTTGCATCTTTTATCTATAAAGCCTGTAATATCTTCCATTAAGAAGACTTCAGTGATGTGTGTAGATCGTTGAGTTTTAGTTAAAATACTTCCATTTTGGTCCAGTTTGAATGTTTCTGGACAAGAAGATCCATCAATGGCCTCATTCATTCTCTTCTTGCTGAATTACATCTTGGCATCAGCGTGGCCAAATACTTGTGTATACACAATACTGTGTATACTACAGGTTAAGCAGAACTTCATACTAACGGAGGCTTTCCACTGCCTTGGTATTTATATTGAGCTCTTTTAGTGGTATGGAGCCAGGTGAGCCTGTGAGAGAGGGCAAAGATGAGTTATCTGGTCCCTGACGCTTGTCAGTCCCAGTATTGTAAAATTTCGCACAATCAATCACATGTGTTGCAGATCTGTAACCTGCCAGCCTAAGACATAAAACCCCAAACAGATAGTGCTAAAATGGTCTGTCATGCGTCGTATAATGATATGTATCCTAACTTCTTGCAAAAGATATCACTATTCTGTGGCAAAAAAGACATAGTGTGGAAAGAATGTTTTACTGTTGTATCAAGAAAACTACTAAGTCTAATGTAAATAATGTTCGTGAGATCAGTGGGGAAAAAAGGGGTAGTTATATCATCTTTTTTTGACAGAAATTGATCAAAGCCCATTTTATTGGGCTTCTTTCTTTGAAGATTTCCCTTCCTAACCAAGGTAATTTCCATCCCATGTTTTCAGTGTTGTAGAAAAATCTCAGATTCTTTTTATGTCTGAGGGCAATTGAAAGCAAGAAACTTATAGGAGCGCTTTAAAGAGATTGGAAAAATAAGGACTGATGGTCTCCACGTAATCCTTGAACCAGTGCGCAGGACACCAAGTAACAGTGCAGGTGTCCTCCCTGTATAAGACACTGATATTATTTTAGGTACAGTTCACAGAAAATTTGGTTTCAATGCCTCTCTCCTCTTTGGACTCGCTTCTAAGGTTGTGCTAATTCTGAACTTCCAGTCTTTTTTTTTTTTTTAATAAAAGTAGGAATGTACAATTTATAATTTTCAAAATTTATTTAATGTAGGTTTCTGTAGCCTATTGACTAAGTTCAAGGACATTGAAAAGTTCTGGAGTGAGACACATTTTTGGTCAAGAGTTACAACTGAGCAACAGTAAATAGTTTTCCCTGTCTTAACCCATGACTGTTAAGCAAGCCTTGCCACCTCCACAGGCAAGTAAATAGAGCCACGTTGTGGATGTTCTGTCACCGCTGGTCTTTGAGCTGGCAGGCTCCAAGATTGTGACTCACATTTTTTTTACATCTATAGTATCTTGTTTGTTCAGATCTTGGTACATCCCGAGTAAGGACTTCAGCAGCCCATATGCTTCTGAGCATACAGTACATACAAGTTATCAGTTCATCCCTTGCTACTGGTCCTTATCAGCTGGGTTTCAGTTACATGCGACTGTTATCAGTCAAGTCATTACTAACTTACTGGTTCTTTCATTTAGTATTTTACTTGATCAGTTTGTTTTGTGTTCTGTACCAGAGAGGAAGCCACTTAAGAAATTTTTAAGTGGGAACCATTAGCTAACATTGTAAAAGAGTTACTATTATGAATCAGATCATTCATTTATCTTATCATTACTATGTTGGACATATACCCACTTAAAATTTTGCAGACAGCATAGAAATATGCTATCTATCTGATGTGCCAAAAATAAAGTTGTGACAGTTTGTCTCGGTGGTGTTTGCAGTGTCGGTCCTGCAACCAAAGGGCTGGTGAGACTCTCCTCTGGCAGGAGGCAGCAGCAGCACAAGCTGGTTCAGCACGAGTACCCTTAAATCAGGTAGATGCTCACAGCAACTTCTGCGAGGAAAAGCAGACAAGCTCTCTGATCAAATATTTTTGTCAGTATTTTTTTACAGATGGAGCAAAAAAATCTTTTATACTTCAAAATCAGGGGAGAGTCAGGTGAAGCAGAAGACAAAGCAAAAGATGCAGCTCTTAAAGGAAAAGTTTGTAAGTAAGGATGTTTCTGATCCAGGAATCAAAAAGAATAAGAATCTATTCTTCCTTCTAACTGAAAAGCTGCACGAGAGTCAATGAATGTCAAAAATCACTGTATTCTTCCTGGCTGCTCTGGTTCTTGAAATGCTCACTGATGAATTGGAGATTATTTTTTGGCCGTCCTGAATTTCTTGCACCGTAGACATCCATACCGATGATAAACTGTCACATAATTTTTTCCTAGTTGTCAAGTGCTTGAGGCAACAGTCATAGATTCATCCAATACATCATTCTTTGTAATCTGGAAGTCCAGAAAATTGCACAGACAGATAGCCAGCACGTAAGAAGTTGAATGGTCGCTTCTCCCTCACATTTCGTGGACCAGATTTTCATTCCATCAGTTGTCAGATACCCTCCATGCAGGTGTAGGGTTTCTGCATTTTGCAAGCCTGGCTGGCAGCTCAACCAGCTGGCTGGACGCTCCTCGCTCCAAAACTCCTTGATTTAAGAAAAGTAGTTCTGTGTACGTGAAGTTAACAAAGTACAAACCAAATCATGATGTATTTTAATATGCTAGAGGTATGTGCCTGTCTCTGTTAACAGCTCATGACGCATGTTTTAGATAGTTCAAACCCAGTGGTGCTGGGTTTACATGCTCTGTGGAAGAAGAGGGCGGCTCTGAAGTGATGTGGCTTTTGTTATTTTTGTCATCTCCGTTAAGGCAAGCCGCTTCAGCTTTGGATGGAGTATTTAATGCTAACAGTTGTAGCTTTAGTGACTTCACATTTCAATCAATAGCAAACCAATATAGCAAGAAAGTATTTTAGACTCCAAGTTTTTGCTGTTATCTTTCATATGATCACAGTAGTCATTCAAGGCTCCTCGGCTGCTCTCTGAAGAACAGATGTATTTACTGGAGTGTCTCCTGCTAAATCTCAGCTCAAAGGAGTTAAAGTTATCTTCTGCAGAACTTTCCCTCTGAATCATATATTTTTCTATGTGTGTGCGTAAGGTGGGTGTTGTAAGTTGTTCTCTCTTGGACTTCAGTATGGAGGTAGCTACATTTTTTTTAATTTTGGGGGGAAATGATCTTTATATGTGAATTTCTTTATATCTTGTATTGTAGTTATTTAGTGTTGGCAAAGCACTTTGAGATCCCTCTGCTGAAGAGACTATTAGATCTAAAATGCATTATTGCTCACTTTTGTAAATGACAGAAATATAAAGTGCTACTTTGGCAGAAAAAGCATTTTGAAATATTAGATTTATTGAAAATTGTTGTGTCTCCTACGAGTAAGTCAATTCTAGCAATGAAGTCCATAGGCCAAATATCTGTTTGCATTATCATTACTGCAGCCTGAGTGCTAAATAGATCTCATTGCCTGTAAAAGCAATCTCCTGGTGGCTGAGATTAACTGTAAGTCCTCTGCTGTCTAGAGTTGTGAACAGCTCTCTTAAATTAACAAAGGTTTTTTTGTTGTGGAAGATACAAATCAAATTGATCCAAACACGGGCATTCGTAATGCGTCTGTCTGCTCTTGGTAAGCTCTGTCCACTTTCCAAACGACTGAAGTTTAACGTGTTGATGAAGCTACTGCAGGATGGGAGAGTTTCACTTGAGGACCAGCACTCCACCAAGAGGGACTCGGTCCAGCACTAGAGTCTCTTTTTTTGTTATTCCTCCTTTTTCTGTCTTTTGCCTACTGACTCTGTCTCAAATCAGCCTCATTAAATAATCTGTTATTCAAAAGGAGAATGGTTCATAGTGGGCAGACATTGATGAGTGGTTGGGTCTTACCAGCTGGTTTCAGATCCTGGGAACATTTTTACCACATGGAGCAATTTCAAAATCAGCTTTCAGCTGTAACGCTGTCAGCTGGTCTTTATGAGAAGGATTTTAGGGAAGCAATTTTAATTTTAGTCAAGAACTTTCTAATTATTTCCATAATGTGCTGGTGTTACATCTAAGAGTCATGATATCAAATATACAAAATACTCCTTCTATATTGCGTTGGTAGGATTTCAGATTAGATGTAATTTAGACTATCCTGTTTAAAAAATAATTTTTGAAAAGAACTTCATTGATTTAGAATAACGTTACAAAAAAGTGACTTCTCGCTTTCCAGAATGACTTATTTACACTGTTGGAGCAGTATACTCTAACTGTCTCCGACATTGTATACTCTGGAATATCTCTTATTTCTAGATGAAATCAAAGACTAGAAAGTAAGGAGCGGTGCAAGGTGTCAGCTGGCTTTTTCCCCTAGAAGTTGGTTAGAAGCTATTAAAATATTAGGGCGCTCTACTAATTTAGTTTTTGTTAATTATTAGAAAATCTGGGAGGAGGACTGGCTGATTTCCAAAGTAACAGAAAGGACTAAGGGTTGGGTTGATTCTTCCCCGTGCTGTCAGGCAGTTGTGTGTCCACTGCAGCCAGAGACTGCGCGGGAGGATGGAGATTGCAGGACACGAGCGCTGATTCTCCAGGAAAGCTGACAGTAGCTGTTGTGTAATATGGCCTGATCTCATGCATGTCACAAGTCCATGTGTCACTTCCATTTATTTTCAGTGCTTGTTGTTTCCACAGTGAATTAATATGCAGAGTGCTTTAGATTTCATGAAATATTTCTCCCCACTCCTTTGAACTCTTCAATGAAGGTGTTGGCTGCGCCAGCTATACTTCGGACTTGGGGTTTGAAATCTCTCGTTTGTTTCTTTCAAAATGTCAGAGCGCACCTTGCGATACACACGGGCTTGTGAGCAAGGCAGCCAGGGGAGGAAAGATAATCCGGATCCGTGGCTGCGTTTTGTACAGGATTACTGACAAATGGACACGTTCTTGGCAGCTTTTACCTATGTCAACGCGTTGCAGGGCTGCAAAGCTGCCCCGAGGCAGGGCAGGCTGTGTATCTGGTGCTCCATCAGCCCCTCCTCGCCCCTGCCCAGGGTGGGCTGCGCTGCGCTACTCTGCTGGGAACAAGTTTGCTGCTATCTTGCTGATGTACAGCTAGTGTTTCTTCCTCCGATAGCTTTCTGGAGTCTTTCACCAAATAGCTTCAGCTAAATGTGTGGTGAGGCTGCTGCAATTTGTTTCAGAGGCAGACCTGGCTCTCTGCAGCCCACGGGCCAGGGTGGGAGGTGATGGAGTGACAACCGCGCGCGCTGACGGGCAGCAGAGAGGCAGGTCTGCTGGGACTCCAACTGTTTTAGAAAACCTAATGTGAAACTGGAAGAATTGCTCTCCAAACCATGTTGTTAAGGAGAGGAGGAGGAGGGGGGAAAAAAAGAAAAAAAAAAATACATACACACACACACATATATATATCTCTCTATGTACACACATATATATATATATATGTATACACTTCTCCTGAAGCTGTCAGCGGCTTTTACGTCAGGTACTCCAATGTTCCAGTTGGGTTGGTGTCCTATATTTTTCATATATGTGCTTTGTCTCACAATAGTGTTTTGCCTCACAATAAACTCCTCATCACCATGAACTATGTACTCTTCAAGACTATAATGAGTTTACTTCTCAAGGTGTCCAAAATCTGCTGTTGCAGACTAACGGGGAGCCTGTGCTGGCTACCCGAGTGCCAGGCTGTGGAAGGATATGAATGACCATAACAACACAGTGTTACATGTTTGTTCAGGTGCATACTTGGTTTTGTAAGCTATTCATGTGCTACTTAACTTCTTTTCCCTCGTCATTCCTCCGTTCCCAGTCTTTGCACTCAGCCTTGGCTTAAGAAGCCCACGACCAGAAAGAAGGCTAGGCAAGGCAGGGTGTCCCGCTGCATATCAGATGTGCCTTACGCAAGCCTTCTTTAGCAAGCTCATCCTTCGATGTGTTTGAGGCTGTGATGTAAAAAAACTTACTGTAGGGCTTGCTGTGTGAGCAGAGAAACAGGAGCAGACAGGGATGGAGGAGGACTTGCCTAGCTAGTTCTCAGCCTTCAGGACTTTAATGCACACCCTTGAAGACCGTGGGATTTTTACTTGTTTATTGACTTCAATGAGAATAGACCAGGCTTTCACATATATTTGATTTAGTCGTGTCATTTCCTAAGACTGGTAGAGACCTTCCAACTTGAAACACAGGTTGCTCTGGCTGTCAAGACTTGTGGCAGCTCCCTTTACTAAAATTATGCTGAAAGAATAAAATGAAATTTATTGCATATTTAATTGGAATTTCACTGCTCTTGTCCATCTGATAATGAATTGGTCTTCAGCACAAGAAAAAAATAAAAATAGAAGAGATTCTCTTGCAGAACCCAGTTATTGCTGATGGTAATTATAGGCTGTATATTCAGCTAACAGGAGTTTGAACTGTGTTTCCAAGTGCATAGCTTGATAAAAGTGTTCTGTACACTCAGGGTTTTTTTAAAGAGCCCTGAGTTAATTTCTGGACCTCGAGGGCTCCCAGGGTTTTGCAGGGTTTTGGCTAGAAAATCACTGTGGTCAGCACCTGGAGGTGTTGGGAGAGGGTCACTGTCCCCCATGGACACTGCGGGGGGACAGGGGGACGTTCTGGGGTCGGCTGCCCCATTCGCAGGTGGTGAAGGTCTTTGCTTGGGTCTCGGTCCTGTAAGTTTTGTAGCAGATGCAGCCACAGGAATCTGTGCTGAAGACAACTGACATGATATGAACCTTAAGCACAGTCAGCTGCTGTTTACAAAGAACTTAATGCCAGTGGTTAGAATATTCAAGCAACATCTGGAATAAAAATTTTGGTAATAGTAATGTGAATTATAAATCCCCTTGTATGCCAGTTTCAACTTACTCCCTTTTTTTGTTTGAAATGACCTGATTTTTCCAGAAAGCCTCTTTCTTGCTTTCCATACATACAAAAATTTAACCTGGTGTGTTTGGAGAGACTAGAGTTCCTAGTGGTGTCTGCATGATGTCCTGTCTGTTTCCCAACTCAGCAGCGGGCATGTTGATGAGAAAAAGAATAGAGAGGTAAAACTACAGGGACTGCCTGGGATCTAATAAATCATGTAATTCATCTGTTCTTTGGGAAGATGAAGATGCGGTTTGTTCTTGCCATCCTATGCGCAAATGTGGAAGGGAAAAGCAAGGAGCCTGAGGAAAGCAACTGGATTTTGGTTCAAATCCTTGTCCTCTCTTCTCCCTCAGGAATGACCATCTTTCACTTGAGCTTGGTGTTGGTCCAGATTCAATCTCCCTCTATCTGTTTGTTAAAATCACATTATTGAATGAGCCCTTGATGTCATGTTGTCCTTCTCAGATGGATGAGAAGCTTTTCTGTTCCTGATACTCCAACACAATAGCCTGCATTCTACAGGGAGAAGAAAAAAATAGTCCCCTAGGAACTTCTTACTTATTA
>NW_009196225.1:12013-12292 GCF_000690835.1 Fulmarus glacialis | reverse complement strand
GAACCACTGAAAACAGTAATCATTCAGTGCTTTGACAGAGCTCCTCTTGTTTGGGGACCGCAGTACATCCTTACACTAAAGGCATTGTCATCTGCAAGAATAATGTAGTTTTTCTAACCCCCAGAAAAGAAACAATTACTGCAGAACAGCTATTATACACACACTAAGCAGCCCAGAAGGCCTTGGCAAAATAAGCACAGCTAAGATTCAGCAGTCCTGTTTCTATAGAAGCGGAAGGTCAGACACCTTCCCCGCGTGGCAGCCCCTGGGGTCGGGATG
>NW_009196225.1:523-11986 GCF_000690835.1 Fulmarus glacialis | reverse complement strand
GGGGGGGGGGTGGTGGCCGTGGGCAGAGGCGGGGGGGATCTGTGCTGACGGGGTAGATGGAGCCGCCCCAAAACTGGTGCCTCCTGCTTCTGAAGAGCCACCCTGGCTTTCTCTCTAGGCTTAAAATCTTTTCCAACCTCCTTGTTTCTCCTTAATTTCAAGGAGCTGGGGCTTGTTTTCCAGGCTGGGTCAGTGGGATGATGAGGTTCATAGATTATTCCTTAAAACACTCGTGTCAGACGAATTGCAAGGGCTGTGCAGGGCAGAGCTAAATGTGCATTGCTACCAAAGAGCTGCTGCCACTGCAGTCGCAGCCTAAACTTCTCTTTCAAGAAAGAAATGCTCTGATACGGCCTTAGCCCATATCCAAAAGCGACTTAGGGCTGAGGGAGCAAGAAATTGCTGTTACTGTGCGGGCAGTTGACCATTCTGCTCTCCCATCATGAAAGTCAAAACTCTTGGACCCCCGCCCCAATCTGTCGCCCTGGGTTTTAGCACTGATTTGTGTTCAAACACAGAGATTACTCAAAAAACGTAAACATGGACAAGGTCAGAGATTTTTCCCTCTCATATTGGAAGTTGTTTCTGTCAAGTTTCTTTGGTCAAGGTCCCAGGACCTGAAGAAGACTAAAGCATGCGGGAAGGTGGAGATGATAACACATGCATTCTTCCTCTACAATTAATTTAAAAAACTATCTCCTTTCCCAACCCCCACCAGCCCAAGAAATTTTCTGTGTATTATTAATGAATGCAAGGTGAACATATACTTGAAACAATAACAGGAATTATTTCCAGCCCTGAATTAAATTAAGTTAGATGTATGAAAGCTGCCTTATTTTGGAATGTAATTCAGTGGTAATTATATCATGCAGGCAAAGCATCAGTTGCTTCCTCCTGATCTCCTTTCTCAGCCATAGCACTCCGATGGAAAGCTAATGCACTTAAGGGATTACGCAGGAAAAGTTTTCTGAATGTGACCACAATACTTCCAGCGGAGCAACACAATCTCCCCCGCACTGTTCTGACCAATTTAAATTGTTACTCTGGAAGGATCCTCAAATTCCATTTCTAAATAATTGTTTACAACCAGTGGCTGCTGTTTATCCAGATACAAGCTCCTGTTTTCTCTGTTCAAATTGCATTGCAAAATAATTACTTGGTATCACGCTGTTGCCAGTAATGGAAGGAACCATCTCCCTCGCAGGTTCCATGCACGCCAAGAGCAACGGCATCCTCTGGTCAGCTCAGAAGAGGGCAGAACTGCTGCTGATTTTATTTTATTACCTTGATTGCAGGTCCAGGACCGTCTGGACATTCAACCCAAAGGCATTCTGGCACTTGCACGGTGCAGGGTTACAACGTCAGGCGTCCTCGGAGGTGCAAGTTTCATTCCTGTGCAGTGGTCAAGAGTAACAATAAAACCTGCAGGAGATAAGTGTCCCGCACCCAATGGCATTGAAACCCACACTGTATTTGGCCTATATGCTTGTAGGGAGCTGTATTTATCTTCTTTTGCTACCAGTCAGTCTCTCCTCAGGGACGCAAAGGGCATCCTTGCCACTACATGGAAATTGGATGCTCTAGTGGTGCCGTATGTGTATAACCAAGCTAAATTTTAAAACTTGGCCAAATGAGATTTGAGGCAATTTTAAAACATTTTTATAGATAAATGTAAATGTGTTTTTTCCTGTTGGCTTTCACTATTGTGTGGACTGTAAGTCCATTCTCATCAGTAGAGGGTAGTAACTTCATGTTGTACTGACAATGAAATTATTTTTAACGTTCTTCTAGTTCTGTAAGAGAAAGATTTTTCCAGGCTTAGCTAGTGGCTTTGTATAATCTTTTCTGATATTTAGATCCTCTGTAGTCACAAAACAAGGAAAAGAGTAATTATGATCAAGTCAGGGGTTTAGTTTAGTTTATCCTTGAGCGAAGCTGCTTCAGAAGCAGCAGCTGACCAGCAATAACCCAAAGTAGGGTGAACTATCTTGTGATTATTTTTACAGAATAGACTATGTAAAGAGTTGGAAAGTGCTTTACTTTTGTGGCTAATGCTGAATCCTTTCAGCTGGTTAATCCTGGCATAAGCCTGGATCTGAACTCGGTGGATCTTCGGGCTGACGTTATGTTGTGCATGGCTATGTGATGGCATGCTGTGTATGATTTCCTGCTATCCCGCCACTTCCCCGATGGGGGAATTTTGTTGTAGGTGCTCGTGGCTGCATGTTGTCCCTGAGATACTTAATAGGCGCAGAGTGTCTGCTGCACAGGGGCAAGCTCCATCTGCCAAGCTCCAAGACGTGGCCGTGGATCGCATTTTACCTGTAGCCATAAACGAGGCATTACCAGGAGCACAGGACATGGGGCGAGGGCTCCGGTCTTGTTTGTGTCATCTGAGAGCAGATCACTAAACGAGTCAGTCACTGACGTCTGAAGAAGGTGAATTTCCGACTCTTCTTGCTCTTCTCTTCCATCTGAGAAACAGGAAGAAAAGCATCAGAACAGGCTGGGCTTCATCTAATTAAAAGCCATTTGCTTTTACAGCCTCAGGAGCTGACTCCAGAGTTTTAAGTGTGTTAAACATTCAAAAGCGATGAGTTATGGTAGGTATAGGGGCGTATACTGTGATTGCTCTATCGAACAGCTTGAAAAATTTACACCAATCTTGCCCTATGATTCATCGATTTAAATCAATTTTCAAAGGAACATCTGCAAGAATTAAAGGATTATAAAAATGAATGAGTAATTTTTCTCAATCCATTGTTGATATGACTGGAAAAGGGTGGATGATTTACTCCCTGACAATCTATAATTCTACTTGTTAATAGGCTGGGTGAAATCCTTCATATTTATGACAAGGGATTACAGGACTCTCCAGTGAATTAGCACAAACCCCAAATGAATCTACTGCAAGTGGCAGCATAGATGAGGATTTATAAGGATCTGATCAAGGAATTTTCTGGAAAGATTTGCAATGACACACTTAAGTTTGTGCATATTTCCCTAAGTTTCTGTTTAAAAATAAAGATTATATAAATTAAGTGACAGTTATTGCATCATAATAATGTGAAGGATGTAGTAATGCTAATATTATGGAATTCAAACTTAAGAATGGTGCAATGCCTTTTAGTAAATTAATAAGGCCAACTGTGTTAATTAAGGCCAACTGTAACTGTAGTTATTTGTTAGGCAAACTCAAAGGAGGATACAGAAGTTTGTCCAATAGGCAGTTGTCACCAGTGAGTTAATTATGCATAATGGCAAAAGAAGCGCATCTTTCAAGAATAACAGATCATCAAGGGAGACTTTGATATATGATTAAAAACATAAGAGTTTGAGAAAATTAGCAGATGCCGAAGACAGGGAAAAAAACAACGATCAAAAAGTAGAGGCTAGCAAAACCAGATCGCTCTAGGAAAGTCTGCAGACTTGATGTATCGCCTGTCCCCAAAACGGGCAAAAACAACTAAGAGGCAGAAAAAAGATACTGAGAGAACCAAATGAAAGCTGGATGGAGACTGGGCAGTAGCAGCCTTACCAGGGCAAACGAGGGGCAGAGTGCGAAAAGCATGGGGCAGACTTCTAAAAATTAACAATTTGTAGTGAGAGAGCAGGGAAAATGGTGATAAATTATTAGTTCAAAAAAGTAAAAAGTCGAATGAACATACCTATGTGCAAATGACCTGTATTTGCTGGTAAGGAAATAGACTCCTCATAATCCCAACAATTTCCCAGCAGTCTTGTTAGTTTGGTTTATCTGGAGCAAGGCAAAAGTGGATGATCTGAAACCTTTAAAATGGATTGAAATGGATTCTCTTCTTGAAGGGATCTGCTGTCAGGATTGGATTGGTGAAAGCGTCCACGGACACTTGCCACTATCCAGAGATATGCGTGAAGTATAGTTTGAGTTTATGATGTAGTTTTCTAGAAGCTTAAACTTATCTGAAATACTGTCAGATCGGCCTTGTTGCTGCACCATGGTCAGAAATAAGGCTTCTGCTTACATCTCAAGACCTGCATTTTGAGTTTTGGGATGGTCCAAGGACCAGGGATGAGCCCTGAGGACTAGATAGCATCCTCCTACCTGCTCCTGACAGCGCTGTCCTCGTCCCTGCCCTGACACGGACACAACCTGTGCTGTAAGCTGGGATCAGCGATGGTGCAGGTCCCGTGTACCAGCCTTACCGCAGGCGGAGAGAGCCGTGCAAAGGCGGGATCTCTCCATCCGCACGCACTGTGAGATCCCTTTATCCTGGTGCAATGGCCCAGAGGGGGTTCGATATGGCTGATCCTTGCACCTCCTGCTGCCTTTAGAATCTCTGTTCCTGCTTTAGCAGTCATGGCTGGTTGTACTGGAAATGTGGCGGTGGTTCCTGCGTACCTCGCTTGTATAAAGGAGTAATTTAATTAGCCAGCTGTAGAACATATAGGATGGAGAGTCTCTTCATAAAATAGCAATGGTGCTGTAAAGTAATTAGAGAATTTGCTGATGTCCTAAGCTGCAGAAGCACAATTAAGAGTTTTTATGAGTTGTAGGAAAAAAAACCAGATTAAATTGTGCACCACTAATATTTAATTTGAGACCCTTTAGTTTTAGTTACAATGCACTCAACATTATTTTGTAGCTTCATTGCCATCTTTGTCATCAGGGGACAAAGATGAGAAGAATATATACAGCTTTAAATGAAGAGGGGAGTACAACAAATTGCATGTATTTGACTCAGTTTTGCCTAGAAAGTGTTTACAATAATTTTCCAGAACGTTGCGATTGTGAACAGAATTTACTCCAAAGAAACGTCGTGTCTGTCCGTCTCACACATGCACACACACGCACGCGTGCTCGCTTTCTCTCGTTCATTCTCTTTGTGAGGATAACAGGAGGAGGTGGGAGCATCTGCTCAGGGGTTTTAAATACAGAGGAAGGCATTTGTCTGCTCTGTTTTATTAATGCCCTTTTTGTGAATGTCTGGTTCAATGAGGAACAATTATTCTGGTCCTGTTCTGGATCTTCAGAAGTTGAAGACTTCCAGGGCATTTTGAAAATCTGCACCGTAACCAGCACTGCAGATGAAAGAAGTGTCTTTGTGCCAAAAGAACCTTGTCTTGTTGCAAGGGAAAGGTCGGTGTGAGGCGAAGCAGATGTTGTATGTTTTATTGTGTTATGTTGTATGTTTTATTGTGTTATGTTGTATGTTTTATTGTGTTATGTTGTTTTACGAGGCAGTGACAAATGGCTGTGCAAACCCCGGCTCTTTGACACTGCACATGTGTGGTGAAAACCATTAGCTAAAAAGTCTCAGTGTCGACATGGGCCATGCCTCTGAAATTACTGAGGACGCTCGTGGTGATTAAAAGGGTGGGGAGCTGAGGCCAAGAAGTCACCCGGGAGCGCAGCTCCTGCAGGGTCCGTGATAACTGCTGGAATCGGGCAGTTGCGTTTTAGATTGGTTTGCACCATCACCCTGGAAATGTCTGTTCCTTAAATTCCAGGTAACACTGAAAATAGGTGGTCATCTTTCATAGATTGCTCTGGTGAATACGATGTTTGCTGACATCGTCTACTAAGTGTATTCACATTTAATTGAGGGAAGGGAGAAGGAGAGAAGATACCTGCATCATCTGAGTAGTTTGAAAAGCTGCAGCCACTTTGGTTAAAAAGAAAGCCTTTTCCAAACTACAGCTGAGTTTGACAACATTGGAATGATAATAGCCTTGCACCCACAGAACAAAATGCTTTATAGGTGGGGGAAGGAAATTCGCTCAGCGAAAACAGAGCAGGGAGGGGAACACGGAGCATCGCTGCCTCCCTGTCACCTCGCCTGCCCGTGCTCAGTCCGGGACAGCTGCCTGTCCAGGGGCTTGGGCTGTGCTCGGCTGCCTTGTGTGGTGTCCGAGTGGAGGAATCTCACACCCAGTTTATTTCACTGGTTATCCAAATAGCCTTTCTTGCACCAGGACGGTATTTGGATTGAAGATGGCCCAGCGTCGCAATCAGACTGGCAATGTAAACTCAGAGGCAGCACGAACTGCGCAGCACCTGTCATTGCTCCATGAATTACGGCTGCAGATCGCCATACCCATGGCAAGCCTTCCGCTGCAGTAATGGATATTGATGTAAAACTCTGTTGTATTAGAACAAGTGTGAAAAATCAGCTTTCTGGAGGAAAAAAATCACATTCGAGTTTCATGTTATTGCTTTTTATGGAAAAAGAAGTCCATAAACCTAGATGTATTCCTGGAGCAAGCAGCATCTTTAGGCTACTTTTTATTTGGTTTGATGCAGACAAAGTGATGTCGTTTGGCAGGAGAAGAGTCGAGCCTTGCACAAACGAAGCCGCTTTCCCGCGGTCACCGGCTGAGGTTCTGCTCGCCCGGGGCCACGGGAAAGGCAGCGCTGGTACAGCCCGCGCCCAGACCCACGGCGGAGGGGGGCACAACCCCGGGGGGATGTCGCAACCAGCCCTGCATCTTTCCCCCCGTGCTGGGGACAGCCCGTCGGAAAGCCCAAGGGGTCCTTGGGGCACTTGGGCAGGGTCACGGCCGGGGAGCGCAGGGGTGCCTGTGCTGGGAGCATCCCCAGGAGACCCCTGGGCTTCTTACGGAGGGGGGAAAGGGCTGGGTACAAGGCAGGGAGATTTTTGCACAGGGACATTTTACAACAGAGCGTGCTTGTCGCTGAGGTTTCTTTCCTGGAAAGCACTGAAGTTTCTGCCTGTGTGACTCATTCTTTCACAAACCTGCTCTGCCCATTGTAAAATTGGAGATTGTCTTTTGTTAGAGTAGTGCCATGATTTTTTTTTTTTCTTTTTAGTGAAGGTTTCAATTTTCAGGATTTGCTGAGCAAAAACTAAGTTTATGGGTTTTGTAAGGAAGCTCAGATTTGTGCAGAAGCACAGGACTGCAGGCACAGGACTTCAGAGGGACACCAGAAACGGCACTCCCAGTGCCAAGTTCCCACCAGTAAAATACAGGTGCTCGGGCACTTACTACCTGCACTCAGTGAGAAAACTACTTCATTCCTAGATTCCTATCAGCTGTGTTTTTCTTCATTATGATCTGACTTGCTTGTGAACCTCTTAGGACTAGACTGTTACAGTCCCTTACAAGGGTTTAATCTTAACTGTAGTGTAAGAAACTTCAGTACTTTTTTAATCTCCTAAATAGATAGAGCATCGCTTTGTATCCTGATGAATGTTCCTTTAGTATTTAGGATGTGATGCAGAATGCATTTAAATGCTTTCACTGGGTTTGGGAGAGATGTGGGCTCCTTGTAGGAAAAAAAAAATACCTAGAGGAATAAAGATGGGGGCATTCTAGCAGAATATATAGGTTTTAATAAAAGACAGAACAAGGATTTTGCACATCTATTGTGTGAATTGCAATCTATTATAAGAATTGAAGGTAATAAAATACCAATGGTAATCACTATGTGTAAATTCCCTGCCTTAATTTTGTGCATAATGGGCAATACATGGCAGTACCAATTATCCTGTATTCTCCATTTGCAGAGGTAGCTCTAAAGATAATGCTGATGTTCCTTATTGCAAATTCCATTATCTCTAAAAAGAAACAGTTAATTAACCCCATAAAACCATTAGTAGATCATTTTTAGTATTTAGGAGACATCTGGGTTCTGAGAGAGACACTTTTGCCAGTAGAAGCCGGCAAGATTAGCTTCAGGTTGCTCAAAAATGGTGGTTTCATATGGGCAAATAATAAATAACAAAGTAAATACTGTGTTAATGATCAGCATTAGGTAGGAAGGATACTCTTGAAAGGTGAGTCATGGCCAGAAATCTCAAAAAGTGAAATACAGCGTACTCATGTGATGCTGTGGCATCCATTACAATATTGCTGTAGTTTAGTAAATTTTCTTGCAAGTTAGTGCCCCTTCAGAATAACATTCTTTCGGTGGAAGAACATCTTTGGGTCAACATAAATGATACAAGTGCTGCATACTTCATGTTTTTCAGCAGTGTGGAGTGTGAAGGCTCCTTATACTTATTCACTCAAAGGAAAGAAGCATTTTATGTTCAACATAACTTTAATTTTACATAAACAAATGCCTTATCTCAAGGGTTAATTCACATCAAACAACAAAGAAGAGGATTTCGTAATTATTTCTTTTGGCAAGGAATAAAAATTCCCCAAAAACAAATATGCCAGAGAAAAGAAAGGCAAACTGTAGAAATACAGTGGGCAATGCTGATTTTATGAGTAAAATAGAGATAATGGACACTGTATATTTCTTTAAGATTGTACTTGCAGTTCTTCCAAATAGCAATTTTAAAATAATATAGTTGGCTGGGGGTTTCTATGTTGCAACACGGGTGCAATAGCTCGTGGGTTTCCCAGGAAGCTGCCCCAGTGAGCCCAGTTCCCCCGAAATAGCCTGCCTGCCACCATCGTGTCCCCCCTGGCCCCGCGCCTCCAGCCTTCCTCCCCTCGTGCTCTTAGCCCCTGTTCTGATCCCATTATATTTTTCTTCCGCATGGCAAGTAAGGCGTTCGGGATGTCAATTTGAACTGATTTTTCTTTTTTTTCTTTTTTTTTCTAAAGCTGCCATCAACTATTTATAAATGATTATATAGATGCTGGAGGAAATTAATCTGCTAACCAGATAAAGAGAGTAATATGTGGCTCATTTACTCCTCTCTTTTCCTGGCTTTCTCCAAAATCAATTGGACTCTGCCTACTGATGCCTGCTTAATTCCCAGACATTTCTGAGTGGATCAGATATGTCATTCAGAAGTTATTACAGTCCATCTAAAAAAAAAGATGCAATTTCTCAAGGTTAGGTGATCATTAAGGCCTGACTTGACTTAAACTTTTTGTAGCAGAAAATGATCTTTTTCTAAGGAATTTTAAAACTTACTGTATTTAATGCATTGTAGTGAAATAGGATTAATTTCTGTAAAATTGGAAAGAGATCTTAAATCTGTAAGTGAATCTTCTAACTTGTGCGTAGTACCTGCTCTCTCTAAAGAATTCTAAATCTGTAGGTTTTAGAATAATACATAGAATAGTGGGGTTTTTTTATCAACTACATCCCTTTACATTTTTCCGGTTTTGCACTTGATACTGATGATCCTCCTCTTGGGACCAGCTCTCCTGGTGTCTTCCTCCTTCCCCTCCAGTCTTGGCATCTGTCACTAAAGCTTTGGGGCACTCCTGGTTTATTACTTCTTGATATCAATGGGCAGTTTAATTAAGTTTTAGTGTTAGTAACTTCTCCTGGGGGAAGAGTCTTGACTCCACGTGTTCAGCCTTGACCTCTCTGTGCGTATTCAATCTTCCGTCTTCATCTGCCCCATCAGCTTTTGTTCATGAATAATCTGCCAGGTTTCACAGAACAAGAACTAAACATCCAAAACCAGTTGCTCCAACAAATCCGACCGTCTATCCCCTGCTCAAAGCCATTCAATGATCTTTCCTTATTTCCTATCTTTACATTGGTTTTTGCCTCAAAGTTACTCTCAATTTAACTGTAACATATTCTTGTCTCCTTTCAGTTTTCCATTTCCCTCTCTTCCCTCCAGTGCCCCAATCTGTTCCCTCCGGTTTTCTCCTCCTCCCACCCTTGCTACGGTCGTGCCGAGCAATGTCAAATCGAAGGATGTGCAAGTCAAGATTTTCAAGTTCAGCGAATCGCAATTCAAACTTATTAGTAATTATTAAAAATCACAAAAAGTATTTAAATCACAGATTTACACGCATTTACAAGAAACTGTTCTGTCCTGTGAGACAACAGGGTGATACGAAGGGAAAAAAGAGGCAGAAATGAGAGCATGGGAATAACATTCAGGTCAGCATAAAGCTTTGTTTCTTATCATATCTATCATAATATCTGCCTGTTTTCTACCCGTCTGCACAGACAAATACCAGGGAGGGGCACTGGGAATAGGACATGCAGATCCTATCCATCTGCTCCAAGTCATTATAAAACTCTTCCTCCTACACAGGGAGGAGAAAAAAAAATGATAAAGGCCTCATGAAGGAAAAACACCCTGAGCGTGAGCATTCTGCAGGCAGGTCAGTGACTTCGGTGCCTGCCTCACCTATGGACACAGCACCAGAAGTTCTCACGTTGGTCATATGTTGAGCCCCTACGAAGAGAAGGACTAATGGAGCGCTTTAGAAACCGGCAGCAAAATTATGAAATAGTTCCCCCACAGCTTGCAGTGAGGCAAGGCGACGCCTCGGTCACTTCCCTGCAGCAGATGAAAGCAGGGACACGCAACGTACGATAACCTGCAGAAGCAGGAACTCATCGCAGCCTTTCATCACACGGGGTTTTCAAAATCACTATCGATGGTTAAGGTCGACTGAACCGGTACCGCAGTCAGGCATGCGTGGTCCAGAAACTTAATGATGGCCAAGGCTGGCCACTTAGTAGATGACGTGCTTTGCATACTGATATCGTAGTCTTCCACACACTGTACCTAACGTGGCATGTAAGCAAATGTCTCTTAGATCCCCCCCCGCCCCGATGCAAACATAATTAATTCTAGTGATCTTTCTACCTCATCAGTTTGGGAATTTTTTTTTTAGCTAGTAAATCCCCTGATGTATGACTTGTGACTTTTATTGATGTTTTCAGAGTATCTAATGTAGTGGGGACTCACTGAGCTGTAGATAGCATCATATTTCTATCAGCAATAATAATGTTGTTTGTTTATTGAAAAGCTGCCTTCTGTAGCCAAACTAGAGATTACTCCCACTACATTTTTGGGGGAGAATTTTTACTTTATATGGGCTTTAATCTATAGGCTTTGTCTTTAGAATGCTGGCCTGTATATTCTATTCATTTTATGTTGAAAGAGCCCTTTAAAAATGAAAATATTAAAAAATGAGTATCAGAAGCAGTAGAAAAAAGAATGAATGTTACCAAAAAGCAATAGCCATCTGGATGTTTCTACTTTACCACCTGTGTACGGTTTATATGGCCTATTCATTAGAGAAAGACCCTGCTTCTGTCTTTCCCCACTTCAAGATGATGGTGAAAAACTGTTTAAATCCAATGCTTACTTTACTGCACAAAGCTTAGAAATAAATTACTATTTTAGTGTTCATGCGTGAAATGCTCTATATCTTACAATCTCAAAGAAGGAAATATCCATGTAGGGGAATAACTGGGTTGTATTGAGCATCTGTTAGAGTCCCTCTGATGTGAAAAGCATATGGAAATGCACCGGATAGGTCATGTTTTCCATTTAAAAAAAAAATCTCAATGCATGTATTTGCTCTCTGATTGCATGGTGAAGAGCAAGAGACAGCAATACGGGAGAAGGGCTGAAAAGGCAACGCTAGGCTGGGTTGAGGTAGCGAAGGAGGAATACTGGAGCAGGAGAAGGTGGAAGGAATGGAAAAGCAAAGCGTCCTGCTGTGAGAGGAGGTGAGCCCAGCAAACTGGGAAGAGGGAGAGCTGAGGTCAGAGCAGCGCGGTGCCCGGAGCAGTTTCGG
>NW_009196225.1:0-511 GCF_000690835.1 Fulmarus glacialis | reverse complement strand
CGAGCCGGGGGATGGAGGCAGGGGCGGATGCTGTGGGTTTGGGGAGCAATGTCACCCCATCGAGGGGATGGGCTGCGGGTTTTCTTTCCCCTGTTCTTGCTGTGGTTTTATACTATGAAGGTGACTTCCTAGTGTTTTGACCACAGCAGCAACTAGCAGCTTTAGGTCTTTAGAAAGTATTTCTTTGTTCTCCAGAGGGGATATGAGAGCACATCCCAAAGCGTGCGGCCCCGTGGAGCAGCTACCTGTTTGCTGCCCGGCGGTGATGTGTGGGCATAGCTTATCTGTTCCGCCGCCGGTGTGCTTTTCTTCTCGTTGGTCTCTCCGGCTGTCGGTCTGTGTCTCAGGGCTCCTGCGAGCACCGAGAGCAATCAGCACCTCCAAATCTGCGTGTTGCACCCCCAGCTTTCCTCATTTCATAACTCCTCTCCCCCCTGAACAGAAAGGAGTAAGTAGGTCATCCCGGCACGGTCCGCTACGTGATGCAAGCTGACATAACCTGATGCGTGCG
>NW_009196224.1:0-6178 GCF_000690835.1 Fulmarus glacialis | reverse complement strand
TAAGGTAACTTAAGTGTCGCACCTTATTTGGAATGGGTTTATACAGTGTCCCTAAGTCCCACTTGGGAACTCGCACTTGGTGTCCGGGGGACCTGGGTGGGCCCGGGGCGGGGGCGGCGAGGCGAGGGAGGACGGGCAGACCCCCTCACCTGTGCTAGCACTTTATTGAGGACCGGAGCGAGGACGGATGGACCCTGAGCCCAAACCTGCAGTGCCTTGAGCACCCCGGGGGTGCCTCTGGCTCCGGCGAGTTTTGGGTGTGCAAGGGAAGGAGGGTCAGACCCATTACGTAACCTTGTGTTTATTTTGTAGGGTTTTTTTCGGCTAAGGTATACAGGTGTGGCAAGTACATTTGTTCTCACCCCGTCTTTATTTAATTCAGTACGTCCCCGAGAGATTTTTCCTCGAACCTTGCTGTATAAAACGAATGTTTCTGCACTGAACTACAAAAAGAACCGCCCCCCCCCCAAGAAAACACAGAGCAGCTCATCAGCCTGAACTCATTTTGTCCTAAATTCCGAATGACACAAACTGGAGGCCGTAGGCGAACACCTCGCTGTGCAATCAGAAGCGATTAGACCACTTGGGGTAAGTTTCCCATAGGGGTTCTCCCCTCACCCCATGCTCAAATACCGCGATTTCCCTTTCTGGAGACAAACCAGACGCCAGATAATCACACAGATAAAGCTCTTATAATAAAGCTTAAACCAAGACCTTGCCTAGATATTTTTAGTTTGTTGCCAAGGTAGCACTGTGAGAAATCTCACTTGAATGTTATGTAAGAGGTGAGACACAACAGCCTGGCGAGGAGCGAGTCCGTATCCGGGGTCTGTCCGTCCGTTTGGTGCATCTGCTGCTGCTGTTGCTACTGTTTGCCTCAAACGCTGTGTTTAAACAACGTTAAAAAAATCTTACTAGCCTACAGAGTGGCTGTATGTAAATAGTTGTTAATACATCCAATTAATGATGTCTGACATGCTATTTTTGTAGGGAGAAAATATGTGTTAATGATATTTTGAGTTAAATATCTTTTGGGAGGATTTGCTGAAAAAGTTGCACTTTTGTTACAATGCTTATGCTTGATACAAGCTTATGCTGTCTTAAATTATTAAAAAAATAAATCCTGTCTGCAAGAAACCAGCTGTTTTAGAACAGTTTAGTATGTGATATATTAGAAATCAATCTTTATATTCAGTATTTTCCAGCACTCCATGAATTCTATTATCTAAATATTTCCACACTATTTTGTGATTAAAAAAATTCTTACTAAGGAATAAAAACTTTAATACACAAAACGGGGTTGTCTACTAATTAAAAATCTTAATGATAATACATAATAATGGGTGCATTGAACTTCAAAAGGTACGATTGTGCGGCTGACAATAACCATTTAATGCCTTTTCACATTTGTGATCTGGGTTTGAATTTGCTTGGTTTCCTTTAACTCACTTCAGCAAACTCTGTTTTAAGATACGCGTGTTTCACAAAGCAAAGTGTAAAGCATGCATGTGGAACATACATGTTTCTTCCCGACATCGACTTTTTTCCTCTCCTTTTTGCAACATACTAATTTTCTCTTTAAAATTAACACTTTACAGCCCTGGTGCTGCGTGGAAGCTATCTTTGTTCACAATGAGCAAGCTTTACGATTTGTGTGACAATCCAGTGGTGTATCATAAACTCTGGAGGAAGGATGTGTGTCCCAGCTTGGAAATCCTCTAGGAAAACCCAACATTTGGGGGGAGGAGGGGGAGAGCAGGAGGGGGAATGGAGTAGTGGAAACAAGCAAGTAATTCACAGCACGGACATGCAGCACCCTAAAGACTTCCACAGATTTAATATTTGAGCCGCTGATCACCTTTTCTTTCAAAAATTATTCTCGTTCCAGAGAAATAAAATTAAGAAAACCCTCAAACAGTAGCCAATGTTTATGTAAGAGAATATAAAGGAAGCGTTTCGTGCTCCCTCTACTGGTTCTTCAACACCAGTGACTGTGCTCTGTGGCTACTGTAGCTACACTGACAATGAATGGAGTTGGAAGGCAAATGTAATAGAAAACTCTAAGACTCGTGTTGATTTGCAGCAGTCCTTTAGAATATAGGAGGAATTATAGATTGGGTGAAAAATAAGCGCTTCTTTTAAGCTGTTCAAATGGGATTGTTAAGAAATAGGTATATGTCTTTTCATATGGAAGCTGTAGTAAAATTAATTCCTATCAGAAAGAGATGCAGAAAGGCTATCTGTACAAATACCAATGGACGCACAGAAGTGCTTTTTCCATAAAGTGATGATAATGGACCAAAGGCCGCTACGTTGCATCAGTATACCTGTTGAAGTCAATTATTTGCGGGCTGAAATCAAAGCTTATCACAGGCAATGGAAAAACCCGTCCGATCCTGTTCTGCGCCTTGCATTATCACAGGAACGAAAGTGAACGAGGTTCAACCCTTCAACTCGGTAACTTGCCAACCACCTTACTTTGACCTGCATACTTAAACGGCTTAACACTTGTTACGTGGCCAGAGTTACACGGGGACGAATGTGCTCACGTACTCCAACTCCTCATACTAGAGAGGGAATCGGCCTTACTGAGCATGAAGCCCTTCCTACCATTTTATTATAAGCATAGAAAGGGTGGAGCCATGAGCACCTCTCAAAAAAATCGTACCTCTCATGAACAACTTGGGTGGTTTGAAACCTGAGCGTGGGCCAGGCTTTGCATCTTTTTCAAATTTCCAGCCTTTGGCATATGAAAAAGTTTAGATTTCATTGTGCTATAAACCTAGATCCTTATAGGGTTTTATCAATTTCAGTATTTACCATGTACAATAACAGGACGGCTTATTTTTATTAGCCCTTGAATCAAACGTGCCAAATGACTTCACGCCAAGTTGCAGCATCAGTGGAGTCTATTAAATTTTATTACATAAAACATAAAGACAAAATATGTGTGTTCAGATAATACTAATGCCTAACAAAAGCAAACACATGAAAAAAAGGTTTGTAATTGAGGCTGATAACCCACTGCTGCCGGAGGCAAAAGGCAAATGACACGAGGGACCCTACAGTCAGCTTTAATTATTAAATTCCAGCTTCCTCAGATCCCTTTGGAGCCTAAATCAAATTGTATGTTTCGTATTTTCTCGAGGTTAAAAAAATCATACAAGCAATGGACAAGAGCCCTACAGGCTTAAATATACATTCACTTATGTGCAAAGATGTATTATCAACGCTTGTTATTTCCTACCTACTTTCTATAACTCTGTGATATATGGACTCTCAGCTGTACTTCTCAAGTGCTAAGAGTGCAGGACTGGGTGCTACATTTACTGGATACACTTGAGTATATACTCTATTTTCTCATAAACCACAAGATAAGGGATGTAAGCTGGCAAATGTATTTTCTTAAGCAATAAACTTTGAAAACAGGTCATATTTATCCAGTATATTATAGTGGCATGAAAGGCTCCATTATAGTGTGTTAAACAAACACAGTTGAGATTGTTAAGCCAATGGAAGGTAATATCATGTACCTCCCACTGAAGGCAATGAAAGTTTTATGTTTGGAAGGATTACAGTTATAGAACTCAAATTGACTATCATCAGCCCTGTTTAAGAAAGGCCTGACCTACCAATTCAGTCAATGTGAGTCCTTTTCTCGAGCGAAATGGGCTTTGGAGTAGGCCTTAAGTCTATGTTTTGGGGCTTATTTGTTTGTTTATCTAGTTTTCACTTCTAGTCAAGGCAGACTGAATGTCTTCGACATCCAGCAAGCCTGGAGACTGTGTGCAATGTGTTTCAGCACCAGTAAACTTACAGTCTGCCCTGTACCCTGGGTCTCGCAACGTATTTCCTTTTCCCTTCAAACATAAGTTCCTGGAGTCATGTGATCTCTGCTGCCTTTGAGAATTTGCCTGCTGCTAGTTGCAGAAATGAACTTCAACGCATGACCTCAAAGAAAGCAAGTAACAAAACACCAAATTTCTTCTCCGCAAAAAAAGACTTGGATTTTTTAGAGCCAGTTTCACTCAGGAAAGACTGAATCTCTATCTGCTATCTCTGGTTATACTGCAGCCTCAGTAGCTCACTGCAAAGCAGCAGGGAGAAGCCAGTGGCTCACCTGCCACTAGCAGCGGCCATGCGAGTCCTAGACACGTGTGGGCTGGACGTGAGCAAGGGTGAGCTGCCACTGTCACTTCACTCTCTGCATCCTTCCTGTGGCTACAGCATTTCAGTCTCCAGGGTTGTCAATCTGTCACAAAGACTAAACTCATCGCAGCCTCAATTACGGCAGTGCCGTGGGCTGCGCAGAGCTGCCCTGCCCCAGGCCGAGCAGCAGAAGCTGTTCTGCCTCACTGAACTCACGGGGCACCCAGTGGCAGTGCACCTGCCGCTGCCGCTGCTGCCCTTTCCTGGGGTGCAAGCATGCCTCTTCCTGCCTGGCCCCCCCGCCGCGCCCCAGAGGAGGCAGGTCACGCCCAGGTCAGGCAGGAAGACGTGACCTTGTGTTTTGGAAAGCAGGGACTGTGATCCCCGGCAGCTCTACTGGGCCGTGAGGGCCAGAGAGAGCTCTTTTTCCTGCCTCCATAAAGGCCTGTTGGTTGTTTGGGGTTTTTTTACTTTTATATATTTTTAAAGCTCAATTTTCCTGTCCCCATTTGTCCTGTTTTAGTTTAAAAGCAGGTGCACTGATTTTCACTACTCTTTACAGATTTTTTTACCTCACCTGACATCTCTGGGGTCAAATTAGAAATGCAGATCTGTTCCTTATTAGAAGCACATCCACATTCCCTTTCCCCTCACAGTTTACCACAGGGAGGTGCTTGATCTAACAGAAACCACACGATACGAACTAGTGCAAATCTTACATGAGTGTTTTGGGAATGGTTCCCCTCGATCCTCCAATATCAGCAGTTCCCTGAGTGCGGACATCTGCTGGGTATTGCTGTCTGCATGACTGCAGCCTCGCAGCCAGAAAAGGGAAGCAACTCCTGATTTCATCTTGCTTGTTTTGCTCTCAGAGCTCAAAGGTGAATCTAGCTCTCATTCTAAAATACTTCCATCCAGACCAAAACCTGGAGAACCAGGTACCAAAAAAGAAACCCTTGTGGCCAAGTCACTCTCACAGCTGAGCAATTTCTAAAGAACAACCTCAGGAAAAGAGCTATGTAAATATGGTACCTTCTTACTCAGCAGAAAATTGGCTCCCCAAGTGTGTTTGGAGTAATACCTGCACTACAGAGCCAACTGAGCTGACAGATACTAAAGCGGATTCTATTCTCACTGTACTTTATCAACAAAATTGCTAAGGCTCCAGCCCTGCAGTTGGTGGCCGGCAGACACACAGCTTTGCTTACACATAACGTTGCTGGCAAAGAAGCCCACCTGCATAGGAGCAGTAGTCCATCTGCATGGTCCTAGTTAGAGCATTAAGGGCTTCAGACTTGGTTAGACCCCACTGAATTCAGGCTTGGATCCTGTGAGTAGTGACCCTGATTAGCATTTCCGTGGCACAAAGATCACAGCTTCCAGTAAAGGTTATAAGATTGGGCCCTAGGTTCCAGCTGCAGGACCTACTTTCCTCCTTGGCTGGAATACGAGTATCTCCATCAAAAACAAATGGAAACAATCATAAGCCACCGACGGCAGACTCTGTAAAAACAAGGCAGCCTGAGATGCAGAAAAAAAGCTTTTCTTGGCAGCATGATCTCCAAATGTGTTTGCAGGACTAGCAGTCAGAGAAACAGAATGTCTTCTTTTAATATGCAAGAACTCTCTTATTCTGCAAGTGACTGAGAATGGCCCTCCTGAAGATGAAAAGTATTTTATGCTATGCTTGAAAAGGAGGAGACTGTCTGATTTAGCTAATCTGCATTGGTGCAGATGGTAGAAGAGATAAAGCAGTACATCAATACTTCTGGGCACGTGGCTGTCTGCGCACCCTCCTCTAGTTTTAAGAGCCAGGGCTTGTACATCCGCCTTAGTGCTGGACAGCAATTCTGGGAGACACAGGCACGGAACCTGAGGGGGGAAAAGAGGTCATTTATCTTATTCCGTCAGAGAACCGTCTGCCTTCCCTTTAGGGTTCTGCAGAGGTACCCAGAAGGCTGGCGACAGTTGGCTTGCCGCGGAAGGATGGGATCAGACCTGCCTGGAGGCGGGTCCGCCACAGAGGAGA
>NW_009196223.1:0-34740 GCF_000690835.1 Fulmarus glacialis | reverse complement strand
AAGGAGCCTTCCTCAAACGCCCAGGGATGAAATAATTTCGTTTTCGGAGAGTAACCTCTTCCTTGTATGAGTAAGAGGTTTATCACACTGAAATATGGACCTGGGTTCAGAAGTTTCTTCATTCACTGCAGATGTGGTAATGTTTTTGTCTTCACTCTATTTGTTCTAAAGTGTGGATGGTACTTGTAAATGTAAACTCAGCCTCAGCCGCGTTTTAACCAAGAGCACGTATAGTTTATTGTAAAATGCTGCTTGGGATTATGTTTCTCATCATTTTGCTTGAGAAGTAAGGTGGTACTTAGCAAGAAAATGATAACCATTGCCCCCAAAGCATACAAGTTTGTTTTATGTGTTGTATATAATTGCCAGTTAACGTTACAAACTGTATGCAGTGGGGTTTGCCTAGGACATGCATACATAGTGGCGTAAAAATTTAGTCATCTGTAAAATGCTATGGCAATACCCTACAGTATTTGCATGCAAAGTGCCTGTAACATAAATCAATGAACTTTACAGGCTAGCCCTGAGAAATGTAGGGGAAAGACCCTGTAACTGTCAGGCAATGTTTTAGCCTTATTAAAAAACCTGTCCCTGTGGGGTGCAATGTAACCATGTGCTAGGATTTGACAGATATATGGGCAATTCTGTTAAACTTAGTATTTTAATATCAGATTTGCAACTGGCTTCAAGGATGTGGACCCCTAATAGGGCTGGGATTTCACTAGCGCATGTAGATGGTAGGTTTTGAAGTTGCATTTCCTTTATTATGCAGATATATAATTAACCATTATAACTCCTTCATTTTTGAAGGAACCAACAGCTCAGCAACGCTTTCATAAGGCTAGTTTTGTTGTTTTCAATGTGCTATGGAGCGATTAAAAATTAAATAGTAAATACATTGTGTGCAGAGTCATTCATATATATTAAATCAGTAGGTGTAAACCTTTAATTGTCCTTAAGGATCCTGATGAGATGGCGTTAATTTTTTTATTTCATTTTTGATAGCTGTTATGTTTTGTCACAGCTTTAGTGTCATAATCAACATGTCTGTTGCTTTATATGCAAATAAGGTTCCCCTTGGTTTCGGATAGTAAACAACCATTTAATTTTATCTTTTTGTAAGGCAGCTTTTCTTCCTGTTCTGAAAAAATCCATTAATTGTTCAAAAGCACATAACTACTACTCTGGTAGGAAAAAAATGTATTTCCAATTATTTTTTCTTTTTAGATTTAAAATAGAACATAAACATCTGAAGGGCAAGAAAAATTGTGCTTAATATCTGCAGTGCTTCTTGCTTTTCAGCATCCCCCCCTCAGTTCCACTATAGTTCTGAAACGTTAGTTAGTACTTTAATCTTTCACTAAAATGCCGTAAAAATGGTTTTTGATGTGACCTCCTCCTTTTCTAGAAAAACAGTGTGGCAGTTGCTTTTCAGAGGGAGTGGTGTAGGAAGGAAGGAGACATTGATAACTTCCCTCTTACATTTTTACTTTCGTTTTTATTGCCTGGTGTTTGTGGATTGTGCATGTTGTGTGCATTTTTTATGCCCGTTCAAGAGCTGTGAGATTCTGTGTCATATGACTGGTAAAGGCTATTAAATAAGCAGCTACCATTGTGCCTTTTGGAGAGTTGAGTCAGCCCAAATGGCTTTGGGTTTTGCCATTCATCTCAGTAGGAGCTAAGCAGAGCTCTTGTACAGATGATGTAATCTGGATTGCTGCACCGTGATGTTTTGAAGGTCCAAACTCGCATGTGTATGAACCTAATATCGTTATTTAAGTTCCAAATTCGCAGATCCACTTTAAAAAGTCTTTCACTATTGAAATTTTGCAATATAGAAGAGTCTGTGATGTACCTTCCGCAGGGCCGTAGAATGATGAGTGATTATAACTAAAGGAAATAGAGTTTTTCCCTGTGTCACTCAATTATGTTTAAAATAATTTAAGAAAAGCATTAACTGTCTTTTTTTTGAGCTAAATATCAAGTTTGTCTTTGGTAATTGAGAATAAACTTTGAACCTTTTCTAGATCACATGAAATAAAGCAATTCCCATTTCCTTAAGGTCTTGCCAACATTTTGAAGCACTGCATTTTTTCTGGACTCGTGTCATGCATCATAGTTATTCATATTAATCACAGTGGCTCAAAGAGGCTGGATGTAGTAAGTTCATCATAACGCACTGTCTGCCTGTAGAAAACTGGTAGTATGAGTATGGGTGTCCTTTTTAGATTGTGGAAGCCATTTGTATCCTTCAGTTTGCAAACCTCCTTGTGAAAGAAGTATTATAAATTTTGCCGTTGTGCTGGTGCAGTTCAATTTTAAACATTAAGTCAAGTTATAGCAAGAATAAGATTGTCTTGTTGTCTCAGGCTCTGTTTGAGCGAATTACATTTCCTAGGCCAAAGACCTTATTTATGGCCTATTTTTGCAGAGCTTTATACCATCAAGTAGTCTAACTGAACTTTTCTCTACTGACTTACAAAAAATCAGCCCTTTCCAGGAGCACGCCTAGGTTAGCAAAAATGAGAAATAAACATAGCTAATGAATCATATTCCAACGACATCTGAGGTGGAGTTTTGATCTATGAGCCACCATTACACCTCTTCAAAGAACCACAGTTGTCAGATCTTGACTCCTCATGAAATGTGAGAGGTGGGAATAAAGCAGTCTTTGTCAAGGATATGTTGTTATGGACGATCTCTCAGGATAGAAACAGGCAAATATGGAGTAATTTGGGAAAGGATCTAAGGCTTCTCTTTTAAGGGGGCTACTTTGCTTCACGACTCTTTCTCGTAAAAGGCAAATTGTCTCCAAACATGTATGATTGGGAACATAGATCTCCAAGAGACATACCAGAGATTTCAATGAAATGCTTTTCACAGTTGCCACCCACTAATGTAAAACAAGCCGTTTTCCATGCGAGATCTGTGGCTCTATGCGATGTGAAGAGGTAGTGGGTAGTTGCAAAGGGAAGGCTGTTCCGGTGCTGGATAGTCATAGTACTTGGTGGTGTAGTAGCATGTGGTACTGAGATGCACCTTCAATAGGCGTTTTTAGGTAGTATTTGAGAAGGCTGTCCTGTCCCACGTGTGGAGCTGCTCCCTTCTGTGTTGATCTGCCGTATGATCGAACTAAGGTGTCTGTAAGATCCACGCTTTTGTCTCCTGGTTTTTAGATGTTCAAAAGTATCTTTAGTATTAAAAATTGAAAATAGATTTGAACGTAAATAACACTTCACATATGAAGTGAGGTACGTAGACAATTATTTTAATCTTACTGGTTTTACTCTGCTTCCATAATTGCATAGTCAAACATTTATGCAACTGTTGAACTCCATGATAAAATACAAACACAAGGCCACGCCCGGGTACCTGCTGTCGATGGCCTGCAATCTCCAGTATGCTGTGGTCTTGTAAACACCATAGCCCTTCCAAATAAAGGGGTTATAACAACTTTGGTATTTGAAAAACAATTCTAAATTAATCCAAACACCGGTTATCAGTAACAGGGGAAATGTGGTATTGAGCAATGTATGATTGTCCTTAACGCAGAAATGAGAATACCGATTCATTTTCCCTATTTGAAACTGAGAATTGACAAAAGGATTTTTAATCAAATGAAAATAATTTGCCAGTAAGTAGCATTATTCAGTAAATAAAAGGCATGTGAATATACAGGCTTATAATGTTGCAGTGGAATCTTAATAATAGTTCTTATGAGAGCTAGAATCTGTTTGGTTTTTTGGTTGGTTTTGTGGGGCTTTTTAAATAAACTAAATTTTATTTTAAGGTGTTCTAACACTTCTCTGTACTGTATGAGATTCAGAAAGTAAAACTGGTCAGTTCCTTATCAGTGTCTCGGAGCCTGTTTAACTTTGTCACACTTCTCATAGAGAATGTATTTATAACAGGTAAACATAAATTGTACACAGTAGAGAAACATGGTTTAGAGTTATTTTGGTAGACTTTTGTTTTTCTTTGTGCATTTAATAGCATTTTGGGCTTGATGCAGAGGTTACTGAAGTCAGTATGAGCTCTTACACTTATTCCCATATTCTTGGATTGCACTCTTACAAGTGTTTGTCTTCACTGCATTTTCGTATCTGGCTTGGTTTTTTTTAGAGAAGTCCCAAAATTTGAAAGATGCATGGGGAAAAAAACAGTTGCAGTTGCAGGGTTTTTAAAATACTTACTACATTTTAAGCTGATGCCACTTACTTTTCTTTTTAATTTCAACATTTAATTTTTGCTTTGAACAGCACAAGTGATTATACAATATTGAAAATCAAAATATGAACTCCTTATTGATTATATATGAGAGGTAGTATGTACTTTTATGACTACCTTCAGCATTATACTTGAAGATCAGATACCACAATGTTTTCTCCATTTCATGTGCTATGTATAACACTTTCTCTGAACATATCCAAACTACAAACATCACATCTCAAGAGAGCCCCGTGAAATAAGAAAACATTTCTATTACAAATGGGGAAACCAATGCAGCAAGGTCACGTGCAAGGTTGATAACAGAGTGGGGAATGAAAGACTGATTGAAATTCTTATTGCAGTCTTTTAACCTTTAGTTACACTCCTCCTGTGCTCCTTTAATTATGTAACTTGACAAAATTAAGGGGTGGAGGACAAGAAAAGGAATTAATCTATTTACTGTCTGCCTAGACTCTTAAGTATTATTTTGAAATAAATATCTGGACTATATCCTTTTACTTCATCAAGTAATTTTTGTCCCTTTGGAGTTGCTCAAGCCAATGTTAAATGCAGTATTAAGTTTTAATCTGTGCTGTTTGAAAGTATTTAGTAGCTCATTCACTTTTTAAAAGTACGTTTATACTGTAGTTGTGTCTGCCTCTGTATCTCTGAGGCGGTTAGATCTTTATTATGGGTTTTGGCAGTTGCCAGGGGAAAAAAAAAAAAACAAAAACAAAACAAAACACACCCCTCCCCAACCCTTAAATTGTGAATGCTGAATCTCTTACCCGCTCCTGATGCACTAGACACTAAAAGCCTGACTTGCAAGTATAGTATTACATTGTATTTGTGGCGATAGTAGTAGGAAAAAAAAGCTATTTGTAAATAAGTCTAACATGGAATTGATTAATTTGGAGTGGAGTATGAAATCTGAAACACTTCTAGTATAGGAAAAGTAATTTCTCATGTAAATTGGAACCTGTCTTAAGCATGTAGTTCAGGCAAGTCTTCTGCTAAGGTAGGCTTGATTCTGCATGACCTTTGCAGTCATGCCTGTGTGTAAGGAAAAGAATTGCCTGGTTTATCCCCAGCTAGTCCCTTTTTCGGTTGTTAGTTACTGCCGCAGGACCCAAGGCAGCAGAAGGAGAAGCACAGAATATGGTCCGGATACACAAAGAGGAAGATGGCCTGAATCATTTTTTGCCAGTTCTTTAGTGTCTTCTAGGCCGCTTAATTCCCTCTCCATGTGGTGGACTCGAGGGAAAATGGGGAGCAATTTGCATATTTGTTTTAAACTTTTCTTTGCTTTCATACAAAGTTTTACAATTTTGTAATGATCTCTGGATTCTTACATTTTTTAATTCAGCATCCAATTTTTTAACCTGAATCTAATTATAAAATGTAGGTGTTTAATTTTCCAGTAATGTGAAGCCATGCTTTTCAAATTTGTTTTATTAGCTTAATAACATACCTGAATTATAGAGTCATAGTCCTCCCTTTTTCTGTGTCTGGGCAATTGTTCTCTGGGCCAGAAGCAGTGTGATGCTCTCATCTGAACCTGTGATAAAAGCTTCTGCGGGGAAGCTGCACTCCCACTGGGATGTTATGGGGGAGATTTCTGTCATATGTATAATGTTTTTAATATAGTAACTAGAAATTGTCTAAACCCGTTTTCCTTTCCTTGTTTTAGAGTGAAGGCACTTGTGATGCATGTTTATTCATGCTTACATATGTAAGCTGGTTAATTAGCTTATTTTGTTCCCAATGTTTGATACGTTAACATCTAGTCTGGAATGGGATTTATCCCTTTTACATGCTGTGGAGCAGTGGTTCACCAGGACTTCACAGTTCTGTACGTGTAGAGAGCGAGCCGCTCAGAACGCTGTTCTGAGCGAGTTACTCTCCTGACCCTGTCAGGGAGAGTCAGCCTGGTATCAGCCAGGCTCTCCCTGAGCTGCTGCTTTGTGCGCTGAGCGTTCAAAGCCAGCTGTAAAGCACTGTGTGGATTTGCAGTTTCAATGATCGTAAAGGCTCTCTTATAGCTGTGATAATAAAGGTTATTTTCTTTTGAATATTTTGGTTTGCTCTATATCCCTATAAATGTGCTTCATGGGATTATTTTTATGTGGGTTTTATATGTTTTCCTGTTTTAAGGAAATAGCTAATCCTCTTACCCTTTTTTTAAAAAGAAGCCCAAACTGTCTGTGATGCTGCATAAATCTAGCAGCAGTGGAATTTGGGGATTAATCCACAGGTCTAGACTAAATAGTCGGTTTTAGTGTCGTGAAGATTGTGTTTGGGCATCAATTCAATATCCAAGACTCCAAGGTTAAACTTCTGTATTCTGAATATGCTCTTGCTTTCGTAGGTGCAGTGGTAAATGTTCATCTTCTGATGTGTGGCTGTCATGTGATTTTTTGTTTCATGTGCATTTGGAAATCTCGTTTTCCCTTTGGGTTTGCGTTTTATCATGATGCTAAGTTTATGCAAGTGATTACTATATGTATTAAATCTCTGCCAGTCAAATGCAGAAAGGTTTGATCTAAGATGAACATAGAGCTATTTTAGAAAAAAAAACAATTGGACCGTACAGCACTTGTACCAGGAAAACTGATCTTTTTTGTTTTTCAGCGTATAGTGCCTTTGCTTGTAGTTGGTGTCTTTATTGTGGGAATATACAGCCTAGTTTTGCAAATATGCTATCACCCGGTGAAGAACTGTGTGTGGCGGGGTGCACCAGTGTTGCTGTAGTAGCAACATTTTTCCTAACCTGTGTGGACACATAGGCATGTCCTTCAGTTTTGAAAGCAGTGGGAAAGTTTTGTATTTCACTGTGGATGACTTTTGAATTTGAATTCAGTTAAATTTTCTTTAAAGATAAAACTCCTGAATTCAACAGCAAAGGGCTATAATTGTTATGGAAAAAAGTGGAACCTTGAGGTGTTTCTTTTTTGGTCTTATGAAGTACTCCAAGAAACAGTTGCTACACTATGGCTTATCCATAATTTTAAATACAAAAATGCCTAAATACTTGTTTTGGTGATACCTGGATCACTAGCTGATCAAAAATGGTTTGACCGGTGCAGAAGTATACCTTGTTCAAGAGTGATACAGCTATAAAGTGAGATATCATAACATATGCTGTTAACTTTGAGGTACAAAACAGAGATAAAGCTGTATCTTAAGTTATTGGTCTAAATAAGGCTGGTTTGGCTTAGATTGGTATTTTTCTGGATTTGCATCAATTTAAGTTGGTAATGCAGGAATTTGTTAGTTTTCAGTTTAAATAATTGGCCTGTTCAGTGACTTTATCCATGTTTAAAAGTGTTACGAAATAATTCTTCCAAATCACTTTTTTCTTTCAGGCAAGTCCTAAGATGCACTTTATTTCTGTGCTTCGCAGAGTTATCAATAGTCTGTTACCAAAGGCACTGATTTGCATTTGAGATATAAAAACATGTTTAAGTGCACTTTTTTTAATACTTCTACTTGTATTTTCCTGACATATCAAAAAATAACATTTTTTTAATATCTTGTCTCAGAGAATTGTACTGCTCACAGGTGCAAAATTTTCTTTCTTATTTGTGTGGGTTGCCACCGCTAAAACCTCAGGCTTCTTTAACATTAAAGAAACCCACATTGACCTCTAAGCATTTTGAAAAATAAATATGAGCATCTTGCTTAATACTGTTATTAACTTACACTTTGCTTGCTTTTCAGGAACTTGAAGAAATCCGCAAATGTGGAATGAAAAACTTCCGTAATATCCAGGTTGATGAAGCTAATTTATTGACCTGGCAAGGGCTTATTGTTCCTGTGAGTATAGACTACTCCTTATTCTATTGAGCTTTAAAATAAAATGACGATCATTTGTATCTCATAAATCCACAGTTTAATAGTGCTGCTGGTGACCATTAGACAAGAATCTCTATTATTATTATAAAACCTGGCTTTCAGAGTTGTGGGTTTGTACAAAAGCTAGTCGTTTATAAATACAACTTAAGTTTGTATAGATTATACTGCAGCATCTTAAACATGCTCTGGGTGGTGAAGTGTGGTCCTGGATTTAATTCTTGTCTCTCTTCAGACATCTTGTGTAATCTTGGTCAAATAGTGTAATCTTCGTGTCTCATTTTATTTGAGCGTCTTCTGTGTTTTGTTTTATCGAAGTCTGATAACGTTAGTAGGTGTTTCTTATAACTAGTGTGAAGAAAAATCCATACGTAATTGAAAGGTGTTCTAGACTTCTCTGATCAATACCTGCCTGGATGCTTCATAATCGTAGGCCTAGTCCAACACATGGCTGCAGCTGGCGAGGGCTGTGGACTCAGTGATGGCACTGGGTTACTTGGGAGAGGTGTTGGAACGGGGAAGCAAATGAAGTTTGTAGTTTATTACATTAAGCTAAAAGTACAAAATCTATGTTATCATAGGAAAAAGCCTGAGGTATGAAATATTTTGTTTACTCCTTAATAGATTTTTTTTTTTAATCGACTAGATTTATTTCTGGGATAAAGTTGAGTATTAGAAAAAGTTTGATGCAAGGAAAAGGTTTGGATTTTCAGAAGTGAGCTCTTTAAAAGTAAGTCTCTTTATTTAGGCATTAATTAATGCAAAAAAACCCCAACACTTTGATTTTTTAAAAGCATTACAATCTTTTAAGAGAATGTTTAATAGAAGTAGATAACCACTGTATTATCAAACAGAGAGGGATTTGCTAATAAGGGGAAAGCAGGAAATCTAGTATTTTGAATTCCTTGGTTGAAAGTCACTTGGATTTTCACCTCCTTTATTTTCCACTGCCATAGCTCATGCTCCCTTTGTTACATGAGCTACTTTTAAGTCTGCAGGAATAGAGGCTGTGCCACTAGGGCATCAGTTGTGCTTTTCCTTGGGTGCTACCAAAAAAGTCCCCTGACCAGTGTAAATCTGTCTTTTTATTGTAAGACTTTGAAACTTCTCTTTAGCAGTGCCTCTGCTTTGTTAGTTTCCCGAATTCAGATCGCACAGGCTGAGATAATGGCTAGGCCTTTGCACTTTAAATACTGTAGAATACATTTAGTTTACTGTTTATATTCCTGCAGGTAATTCCTTTGAGTGGTTGAGGCTACTCTTGCAAATAAAGCAAGCAGGATTTGACATTAAAATTTGACAGAGCTGAGAAACAATAAGCTTTAATAAGCCACTCTGGTATTTGTGGTTCGTGTATAACAGTTTACTGCTTTGATAATACTTTGAAGCAGTATAAGGTTGGTAAATATGACTAATAAAGCAAAACACCAAAATACTTGTTCATTCCTGTTAAAATAAGCAATATGTGGTGTACAGCATCTATTTTTAACAGTTTCTGTTCACCAGAGTGTGAGCTTAGTGTTTGTTTTGCAAAGGTTCACAACATCTCAAGTGCTTAAACATTGTTGCAGTGAGTTGTGCTTCATGCCTGCTTTTTGTGCCCTGTTAGAAGGGAAATAGCTTTAAATTCACTACAGGTGTATTTCAGAGGGAATTTTGTCATGAAATTATACTTCCTGTAGTAATTAATAAAATGTTGTGTTGTATGTGTTCATGGAGTAGTGTAGTTTATTATTTTAAGGAAGATGCTTTAGTCTTAGCATAGTTTTTTTTAGCTATTGCAATGCTGGAGTTGATGGCTTAAAAATGCAATATACAAGCTGGCTGCAAGTTTAATTTTTTTGCTGAGTTTTTGCTTTTCAAGTTTTACATGCTGTTTCCATTTTAGAAAATGTTCTTGATTAGGGTTTAAAGACATATTACTCATACTTTAGTAGGACTACCCAGTTACTGACTGTTAAACTCTATAACTAGGCATTATTTTGGTCAGCTTCTTAATGAAGGTGTGAAAGATACAAAGGTCAATATTTTTAACAGTGTTCATACAGAATTACTGTGAAAGATACTGCTTTAAAAGTTTTTGTGGTATGTAATATATTTTGTTCCACAGAGCAACTGTTAGTTTTTAAGGGTGTTTGCTCGATTAAGAAGCAGATTGAAGATAGCTTGTCAACTTCTTTTCCTGTTCCAAATTGTAGAATAAGGTACTTCATGTACTGTATGTTGAAAAGGTACACTATTTGTTTGATTTCAACATCAAAATGAGACTGTCTACCCCAGGCTCCTTGCTCTTGCAAGAGATACTGTTGGTATATCATGAATTTCATTTCACTTTATCAAAACTGGTTGCTATGGACAAACTTTTGCAGAGCAAAAATACTCCAGGTGAACACGAGTTGTGTTTGTCGTTTGTGTTTAGTATTTATAATTCTGACTCTCTCCCTTGTCAGTGTCAAATACAACAAATTATTGGAAATAATTGCTTGAATATTCTGTGTTTTGTCTATTTGAAACATAAGCAACCTTTTATATACATTTTTGTTCAATTCATTGGTGAGTAATAGCGAAGAACTGTTCTGACTGAGAGTCAAGCAGAAAATGGACGTTTTTAAGCCAGGTCAGTTCCCGTATCAGTTCACTGAACAGCCTGACAAATTATAGTATGTGATGGAGGTAAGAACAAGTGAGCCATGGGGGGAGAGGGCACTAACTGTTTAAGTTGTCACCACCACCAAAAAGTTATTTGTTAAACTTCTAAAGCCTTTAGGATTGCTTGGATAAAAAATGATTTTAAAGCCACTCTAGTTACCTCTTCCTTTGACTGCAAAAATTATGCTGTATTTCTTAGAAACACGCGACCAGACTTCTCCATATGGATGAAACTAAAATTAAATGTTTTCTGTGGAATAATATTTTAATAGAACACTCCCCACCCCCAAATATTGGTAAACCTTTTTTAACTTCTGGAGTGGGTTTGATTGCAGGGAATGGTCTGGTTGCTAATGAAGAATATGTGTGATTATACTTTACACCAACTGGAAACTCTCAGCCTTTGATTCTTGTTCCCAAGAAAGTGTTTGGAAAGGCTTCATGCCATGGTTACTGTTTTCAATGCAGAATGGTATTTTCATAAGCTTTAAATGTAGCAATGGTTTCTTTTTTCTTTTGCCTTTCTTCTGCAGTTAGTTTTTGAAGCAGTATCAATAATCTCACAGGTTTTCTAGATGAGATTCTGGGCACTGTTTTCTTTCTGTTTCAGCATGAAGAACTACTATGCTTACTTCAGGGTTCTCTCATCATGCTCCTTCAAAAATGAACTGATAAGAGTGGGTGCTAAAACTGCATACACATTCAGAATGTTCTCATCAGGAGACGCAGTGAATATCTATCTTTAGTACCAATGAATGCTCAGCAGATTTTTGTGTAGTCAGCACAAAAATGTTCTTGGAACCTACAGGGAAATCTGACAAATCAAATTGCTTTGCTGTTTGTGCCACCATGTTGTGAGACACATAAAATAACTAAGTTCAGAGAAACCAGTTTTCCTTGTCAGGCTTCCTGTTTGTATCTCGGAAAGGATTTACAATGTTTTTTGAAATACAAAGTTGGGAATAAAATTTATTAGATAGGACCTTGAGCTTGAAGGAAGTAGGATTGGATGCTTTCTTACCAGTAGAAATGTCAGAACAATGGTAATCTGCTTCTTCCAGGGTGAATACAAACGTTGTAAAGGCTGTATTGCCTCTCTCTTACCAAATAGGTTTTGATGTTTCCTGACACATAGGCATGGCAGTATGTGTTGGAAAAAAGTGCCTTTAAAAGAGGTCATTTGAAAGATTGAAGTGTGGACCGTGCTTTTTCTTAATTGTATCCATTAGAATATGCCAGATTCTTGACATTCTATCTTCTTGTTGCAGGACAATCCTCCGTATGATAAAGGAGCCTTCAGAATCGAAATCAACTTCCCAGCAGAATATCCATTCAAACCTCCTAAGATTACATTTAAAACAAAGATCTATCACCCTAACATCGATGAAAAGGGGCAGGTTTGTCTGCCAGTAATTAGTGCTGAAAACTGGAAGCCAGCAACCAAAACTGACCAAGGTAGGACTCCATGTGGAGAAAGAGCTGGATATCGAGAAACTTTGTATTGTGTTTAAATTTAAAGCTAATAGTGTTTCAGCTTGTCAGCTGGTCACTGCTCTTATGGTATATTCATTGTCATAAGGTTTGTGTCATGAATCACATGTTGTGAGCACAGTGTGCAACTCTTTTGGAATCTCGTTTTGTTATTGGAACGTAAGGTAATGATGCTAACGCATGGCATGTCCACCTCCAGGAAACCACAAAACTCTTCGTGACTGAAGAGTTTATTAAGGTAGTGTCCTCGGCATACTTAAAAATTCTGGTGGTAGTTTGTGTGGGGGTTATTTTGTTAAACAGTGACTTTATAATCCAGAGGTGTTTGAAAGAAGGGGTCCAAAACCTCAAGGCTTTGTATATTTTATAATCTCTGCCATGTGGTTTAGTGATTTGAACATATGGTTTGAGATCTCTAGGGGGGTCATAAACAAAACCTGAAATCATAACACAAATTAACCTCTAGTTCTTAAAAGATCACTGCTGTAAGGCTTACTGTGTAGAGTCTCTTTGGATAAGAATTTAAATATTTTAAGGAAAAAAGTTTCATCAGGTTCTGTGGCAGACTGAGAGTGTGATCCGAGTAGGTTTTTTCTGTTGTTGTTGCTTCCATTAGTTGTTGGGGTGAGAATTTCATGTTTTCTGGCAGGTAATGATTAGTTTGATGTTAAGCATTTATTATTGTACCTATAGAAAGAGCAAACATCCTTGCAAAACTGCATATTTTTTAATAATATTAATTCAGATGAATAGCAGTTTAGTCCAGTGCAAGAGCTTCAGTGACACTGAAGTATCCTGCTCTGTAGGAGAAAGTATTTCCTTCTTCCAGACTCTTCTTTAAGGTTGTTTTCACTTGGAACTGTGTTCCTTAAGTACAATGCTGTAATTAAGATTTCTTTTTTCTGTGTACTTCTGTATGCTAATAAAACTCTTACAGTTTGCATGATTTTGCCCCAAAGACAAAATAGGAAAATTCCTGTAGTTGTTTTGGAGAAGATCAAGCAGTTGAATGTTGGGGAAAATGGAGGTGGCAGCAAAAAGAACCTATTAAACTCAAATAGGTCAGTGAAGATCTTACGATTTGTTGTTGATTTATCCCAGATTATACAGGACAAAGATCCTTGGGAGAGGTGAAATGGAAACAATGTGTAGAAGGTTTCTGTTAACACCTTAGCAGTTGTCTTAATCTTATGAGCCTTCTCTAGTTAAGTAACGGAACAGCATGTCTCTACCTAGCTTGCAACGCAAATTGGTGTTAGTTGGAACTATTGAAGCAATCGTTTGCATGCAGGAAGTAGTCAGTGTCTCCCTGAGAAGTATCAATTCCCCTTTTATCCGAGAGTGTGAATAAAAACTATGCTAAAATCAGAATTTGGAACAAACCCTGGATACCAATTGCAAATCTCACAATTTCTGCTGTTTTGTGGTCTTCGTTTGTCTTTTAACTCTTTCTTCAAGAAGTCGTTTTGCTGTCAACGTCTGTTGTTACTACATCATTGTATGAACCTGCAATGTTATTGCAGCCATGCTTCAGTGTCTATTCCTTTTTCTCCAGAACTCTTCTGCAGTGAAAAACAAACTTCAGTCTGTTTGCTACTTGGGCCTTTCTCAAGGAAATAATGCAGCATTATTAGTACAGCATCAAAGTGATTCGTTTTTATCAGTCAGGTGTCAAGAAAGCGGAGAGATTAGGTTAATCATAAATCATTAACTCACCTTTCATGTACTAAAAGTGCATCTTAATGCTGTACTTGTTATTAATTTATGCTTAATATTAAAACAGACTGTTGTGACAGTATAGCTTTAAAATGCTGTGGATATTGAAGCAACTCCTGTTATGACAATCCTAATTTTTTCTGGCTTGTGTGTTAAATAACCTTAATAACATAACACAGTAGCACTTTCTCTGTAGTATTTTAGCGTGTGTTACTGAGTGAAAAGGAATTGTCATGTGCAGTATTCATGCTAGTTTTGTACGTACTCATTAATATGATGACAGTTGTCATAAGTCCAGGACTGGTAAGTTCCTGTGAAGTAAGCTAATACCAATTCTACATTCCTTAGATAGTTTGTTGCAGTTTAAACTCTGATTTGTGGTAAGAAATGTTGCTGTTTAGCAATATAGCAACAGGCGTACTTCTCTGGATTTTGAGTATTTGTTTTGAGGCATGTTCCCCATTCCTATCAGGTAAGGGTGGAAAAGAGTATGAGCATGAAAAGATTGATGCTCTGAAAGAAGCCACTCTGGTATTCTAGCATCTACTGGAGTGGTAAGTATTGTAAGAACTTACATTGCAAAACTAGGGAGAATCCAGTTAAACTGTAAGTAGCAGTTTCAGAAATGATAGACTGACTTTTCGTGCAACATGTAGCTGAGCTGTGGAAGTCCCTGTTGCTGGATGGTGTAGGTGTCAGTATTTTATGTGAGTTCAGGAGGAGGCAGCTGGCTCTAGTGTGCAATGCATGAAGGTAACACAGTTTTGTTATACTTCCTTTAAAAACTCTTGGGGTGCTGCTTTCTATTACTCTGGGTAACCCAAACTTACCTCAAATGGAATATTATTAATATTGTTGCACAGTGAAATGCTTTTTCTGTGTACCTGCTTCCTGTAGACTTGCCCAGTTACGCATATACCTGTTAGTGGATGGATATGAGAACTGATCGTTGTGATCTAGCTAGCTTTAAATGGTCATGAGAATGTATATGAGGAAAATGTAGCAATAAATGTCATTGTAGTATGCGAGGCTCACTGCGTAAATGTCAAGTACAGTTCAGTTATTTTAAGAATGACATTTCCTGTGAAAGTGATAGGGGAACGTTGACAAAATGGCTGTAAACAGTGGGGTGAAAAGCATCTTGCAGTTCTTATGCATTTGTTTGCCCGGTGTATCTCTACTAGTGCATGTAGTTGGCAGTTCAGAATAAAGGGAAGAATTGTCTGCTGTTTATAGGGAAAGTAAGAGTCATAGAAAAATAAAGCTGAAAAAAATGGTTTCCAAAAGCAGGCCCAGTTACAACTGCATCATTGTGACAGGTGTTAGGAAAAAATGTTTCATGATGGAAATTCCATCTTTACCCAATTTCTTTTAGATGAACTTGTCTGTGAAACTTAGTTTCGTTCTTAGCCATAGGAGAGTATTTCAGATAGGATGCCAGTTACATGGGAAATGCATTTTAGTCTCTGTTCAAGTTGATTTGTTTACAAATACGATTTTCTCGTGTTCATTCACGGTCATTGAACTAACTCTTGGCATATTGCTATAGCTTATTCATGCTTTGCTTTTGAAAAGACCCTAGATTTATGGGGATGTATTTAAATGCAGTTAAAGCTCTTTTCTTACTGAGGAATTTTGCTTACGTTTCGATTTTTAAAAATTAACCATCTTAGTCTCTGACGGTATTTATACTTCTTTTGACAGTAATCCAGTCCCTCATAGCACTGGTGAATGATCCACAGCCCGAGCATCCCCTTCGGGCTGACCTAGCTGAAGAATACTCTAAGGACCGTAAAAAATTCTGTAAGAACGCTGAAGAGTTTACAAAGAAATATGGTGAAAAGCGACCAGTGGACTAAAATCTGACACAATTGATGTCAGCAACATATGATAGAAGATCGGAGCAGTGCATTTGAGACACCCCGTAAAGCAGGACTCTATGGAAATTGACAAGTGCCACCTTTCGGTGTTAACTTGTGGCTGTTACTAACTTTCTACAGTTTTCTTAATCAAAAGTGGGCTAGGTAACCTGTAAAGAAAGGATTAAAATTTAAGATGTTCTAGTTCTGCTTTCTTTGTTTAAAAATCACTGCTTCAATATACTTTAAAGTATGCTGTTTTCTTTTTCTTGTCAGAATTTATCAAAAATATCTTAGACTTATATTCTGCCCTTAAATTGAAAAGGTTGTGGCTGTCATTTCTTATTTTTTCTTGCAGTTCCCACTATCCTGAGTTCATTTAATTCTTCATTGAATTTTATCCCCCTCCCCAAACTGATGTCTTAGAAAAAATATCCCAGTTCTGGCAGAAAACGATTGAGTGTTTGGCAGTTTTGTTTACTTTTCTTTTTAATGTTGCACTGTGCTTTGTGGGACTTGTTGCAAGTTCCCCTTAACTTCAGTTTGTAACATAATAAACAAAAAACAAACAAACCCCACAAAAACAATCAGAAATAATGTCCAGGTCTTATGTAAATCTGGCTGATGTTACCACAAAATGTTTATTAAACGGGGAAACCCAAGTTTTTGTGTGCGTCATTGAATTAAAATATGGCTTATGTCCTGCTTTTGGAAAACTTTGGAAAAAAAAAAAAATTCTGTAGCAAATGAGTAGTGGAATGTGATGACAAACTTCTTTCACTTCTGTTCTTAATACCTATGCAGAGTAGCTAGGAAAATGTGCACAGAACAACATTGCAACCAGTTTAGAAGAGTTTCAGAAATTGGGGACCAAGAGGTACCAAAGTTGATAAACTGGTTTTTGAGCTAAAAATCGGTATTTTGGAAATGTTAATTTCGAATTCAAGTACTAAATCTGACAGCACTGCTAGTCATCTTAGAACATTTTTCCGTCGGAATGTGTAAAAACAGCTGGCTTTTATGGGATGGTACTCGTGCCACTTCCCAGCCCAATTGCTGTACAGTTCTTACCAAAAATGGTATGAGAAGAGGATTAAGCAATAACCTGTAATAGAGTACGCTTCACTACTACTGTTCCTATGATCTCAAAATACACAGGTTAGATGATTTAATGAGTACTTCAAGTATCATTCTATCATTCTAACTCAATCAGGCAGAGCTGTTTTCCCGTTGCTCCAGGGCACACCTACGCGTGCTGAAGGAAGCCCTTTCTGTTCAGAATTGAGCATCCTTTACTGTGTCTCTGCTTTCTCCCAACTGCCTGTCTTTTTTCCCATATAAAGTGTGATCATAGCTCCACAGTCAAACTGCCATACAGTCAAACTGCTGTCTCTTCCCCGCCTGTCAAACTTGGGTATGTTACTGAGCAAACAGATTTATCTCCAGAAATTCTTAGGTACCTGGGAGTACATATCATTTTGATGCGCAGGAAGTTGAGTTAGAAGATCCCTCACCCAGATGGTTGTCTGTACTCCTAAATTCAGTTTTAATACAGCCTCTGCCTTTGCAACCTGTCAGAACTAGTGTGTCAAGCGGTAGGTCTCTTTTGGTTTTAATGTCTTGTATATTTGCTATTTCTTCATTCATCCCTCTCATCCAGCTTTCATTTCCGATTTAGTGTAAACAATGACAGCCCAGTACCTCACCTCTGTTGAAAGTAAATTTTTTTATAAGTTAGGGAGCTAAGAAATTTTATGTTTAAGTGTTCTTAGACAGATTCTTTGGCAGGTAAATAAAGCTAAACCACATTCACCTTATTTACGGAAACTTGCATTTCCTAAGTGTTTTCAGGCTTGTGAGAGCACTGTCTATTACCAAATTTTCACATCTTTGTGTCTTCATTTGCAGAAAGTTGGTACTGATTTTGTTTCATTCACGTTCACTCGGATTCATAATAAAATAATGCCAAATTATCTGTCAAACTGAAGTGTGTGTAACTTCTGCATCACATGAGTTACTGTACCTTTTGATCATGTCTGTTGGCATGGAAACTTGCCATTCTCTAAATTTTCTTTTTATTTAAAACAAAACTGTAGCACTAGTTTGCTGCCCTCGTTGCTACTAAATGGTGTACTTTCTGGTTGTAAGCCTCTCAGGTCAAAGACTGCATTTATTTGAATCGGTGTGACTTGGATGCCGTTGAAAGGGAACTGGAAGGGCTGTGTAATTCAAGGAACTCCAGTCGATTCATACAGGCCTACAGCAGCGCCATACCAGCTGTTCCGATTTCATCTGTAAAGGTCACATAGAAGACAGATATTGCTATCGGTTCTCTTTGTGTGCTCTTCATAGTTCAATTTCTAAACTACAAGATGTGTAACATAAGTGATGGCTTTTATTTGTAGGCAGCCCTCTGAAAAAAGACTGAGATCAAATCCTGTACTGTATGGTTGAAGTCTGAGGAGAAAAAAAATCAAAGTACGAAGCCCTGCGTTAACTCAGGAAATCAAGCTCTTTTTCTCTCTGGTTCCCTAAGCCATGCTGAATTCTAAACGTGCAGTTTAATATCCAAAATAAAAACAGCGTACTGGTGAAACTACACCCAGGAGTACTGGTATAGGCTTTCTGCAATTCCATTCTGCTACCCTAATAAAAATTGCTCTCAAAGGCTTTGTGGCATGGTTTTATTTTCAGAGAGATCTGGGGTTTAGACTTCTTTTTTTAAGTATCCTGGTACAATGACATTCGTAGGTAGTGGTCTGAATGTGGTTTTAATTTGAACTCAGTGTTGTCTTTAAAGCTTTCATAGAACCACTGAGAAACTTCCTTATCTCCGTATGTTTTATGCAATTGAAAGGTTCCTTATTTAGAAGTCTTTTAGTAGTTCTTTATTTATTTCTCCATTTAAAGCTCCCTTGAATTTAAAAGAAAATTTGGGGTTTAATTCTGTTCATTTAAAAATCTGTAATTTGCAAAATGTATTTTTTTTTCTTTGCAATACAGAACTAACTCAGGTAAGACTGCCATTGTGTTTGCAGTGTTCAGCTAGCAGAAAATGCATACAGCAGTCAACAGGTGTGTAATGTCCTGAGGATTGTGATCAGAGCAAATTCATCGGTTAGAATATGGAGCAATTTAAACGTTAAAAAAAAATCCATCAAAATTCGGTCACATTACATAAAAAGCTGAGATCTGGTATTAAATAACTGGTGTTGCTGTCAGGCTTATCCCTGCATGTGACTAAAATACCATCGGTCACTAGATGGCACTCACAGGTCTAACTGCGCTCTGGAACTTCAGCCGCTTTCTGCAGTCTAATATCTCTTGGGTTTTTTTATTCTCTGTTATCACACAGCAGGAACTTTGCCATCCAACACCGATGGGACAAGCTTCAGAAACTGAGTCATTCCAAAAGGTAACTGCTGCTCTCATCTGACTCGACTGTTTGGTGTAGCACTTGCACAGTACAGGGGATGGGTTTTTTAAAAACAAACCTGTCATATATCAAACTAATTATGTGACAATAATTTAGGAAAGAACCTGGAAAAATATTTTCTAAAGCATCCTTGATGTTGTTTTTCATATTTGTACAGAACAAAAACTTCCTCAAATGTTTTAGAGGGAAGGTCAAACGGTTCCTGTTAATGATAGAAAAAGACGTCCTTTCAGCACTCTGCAGGCACTGAGAGCAGATAGGTGAGTGGGTTTAGTTTGCTTTCCAGCTATAACTAAAACCAGAAGCCTCCTGAAGCATTACAATAGAAAAAGGCCTGAGTTTATTTTTCACTTAAAAGAATGATCATATTGAAATTTTTAATATTAGAAAAATGGTTAACCAAAAATGATTACGTTAAATAGATCACTTCTGCACAGAAAATGAGCATAAACAATTTAAAATTTTTTTTCCCACGTGAAAGTTACACATGAGTGACAGGGCTGCAGTTAAGAACGCAGTTAAACATATTAGTATTACTAGGGCTTGTTGAAGTTCGAATGCTTTGATGACAGGAATAAAAATGGACAAATACAAGGACCTTCTCCACTTGAAAACTTGCTCCTAATTGGTACATAGCCACGCATTTTTCACGAGAGGCGTTGGGCAGTGCAGGAGCAGTTGCTGGTGAGCTCTCATATGCAGCAGTTACTGAAATAGCAGATGGGTCAACAGTTGCTGTTCTTGCAAAGTCATCAAAAAAAAAAAAAAAAAGGGAAGAAAAGCCTCTCTGAGGGGGCTGTGGCTGATGTTACTTTCCTACAGTGGCTTAATGCCAAGAGGCAATGTAAATAGGAAGAGCCGTAATTACTGCTGGCTGAGGCTGTACATGGAATATGGCTGCAGACACTACCATGTTAAACTGACTGCTCTGACCAGAGAAGTGCCCTGAAGTAACGTAACGTGCCCCTGTGCCCCTCGCCATCAATGGGCAGGCACGAGTGGAGGGGAAGGGACCATGACTGGGTGCTTTAAGAAAACCAAATGCTGAAGGTTTTCAGACACCCCGTGGGCAACCTACACCAAGCGGTTTCTCCAAAGCAGCACTTGCTCCCCAGAATCTTTCTTTTTTTTGCAGTTAAGTCCAAAAAGAGAAATTATCAGAACCCTCAAGGGTGCTAGGGTGCTGCTTGGTCTCACAGCAAAGCCTGTCTTCGTGCTGCTCGCCATCGTGTTGGCAGGAACTGAGCGCTGGGAGGAGGGCTGGGCCTTGGCTGCCACGCTGCACTGGAATGGTGTGCAAGTGGGTGACGCAGAAGAGGTTTGTCACATTCAAAGCAGATGCTGTGGCCTAAGAACTGCCAGTCAGGGCTCTGGGGTACTGCCTGTAGCTGCTCACAGGGTGTTGCTCTTCCATGAACATCCTCATGCTGTTCCCAGCTCCTGTCAGCTGTACCAGGAGGTATTACGCTGGTAACAGTGGTCTGGCTTCTTGGGACATAGCAACTGCGTATCTTCAGAGTATGAATAAATGTATATATGTATGCTTGTTTACTTAAAGATCTTTGAATGAGCAAAGCTGAATGTTCCTGGTTTTGTAATGGCTCTGCAGCTCTGGTTTAATTAACGTCTGGAGTTCATGGAGGCGCTCCCAGGACTGTGAGAAATCATCTGGTCCTTCCCCACAGCCGCCGACGGGTGGGACACTCGGGTACCCCGGATGCACCATCAGCTCAATCGTTACTGTCCTGCTCTGTAGCATCGGGTTTGCGGGCGAGGGCGCCTTGGACATGGACTCCACGATGGCAGTGTCGATGGCGCTCCAGATGTTACTGACAGACATGTTCTTGCCCATGGTACTCAAACCTATGTAAATGTCTGGCCACCTGTAGCCAGAGGAGGGAACACTGATGTTAATGCTAACAAGGTAGTTAGAAAAGAGTGTGTTACATCCAGTAGATTAGGAATCAAAATATACCTAAAACTTAAGATAGAAAAGGGGGAGGGTTAAAACTTTTAACTATAAACAAAAGTAAAACCAGAACTACAAGCCAGTAATGCTTTTTCTTTCCTTATCGAAGCCAGGATACTATTTAAAGCAGCAGTTCTTCAGTCTGACAGAAAGTCCCAGCAAAGCCCCAGTACTGCTGTTATTACTGTATTTATGTGTACTGTGTCACAGCACAAGCATTGTTTGGCATCTGTGAGCTTATAGATGCATTTTGTTGGCACAAAAAGGAAGAGCAGAGCTAAACTGAGAACTACCACGCTATCAAAATAACTTACTATTGCTAGGCCAATTAAAACCTGAATAATAACCATCTCTTGATAATAACTCTCAGCTGAGCGGAAAAAAAACATGACTGAAATAAAATGGAAACCACCCTGCTAACAAATCATTCTACTGGAATGTATCAAAGAGCCACAATAAAAGACAAAACACTGGACAAAAAATCATTACTACTAAAGACCATACAGCTAAGAGGACACCAGCTAGAAGCTGTTTCTTATGCCGCTTCAACACAATTCTTTGTTCAAGTCTGGCTACAAACCTCAGTTCTTCTAGCGTGGCGTGTACAAGCCCAGGAGGGCTGTGCAAGTGTATGCGAGGGCAGAATGAGACAGTTTTTGGAAGAAACCAAGGCTGGGGTCTTTACCTGCTTGATCAAGGAAGAGCCCAGCTGAACACTCAGCTCTGAGAAGAGTTTGCAGGACTTAAGGAAAAAAAGTTTTACTTTTTTTAACTGTAAACTGACCAACTGCAACTGCTAACGCCTCGTTCTTATGCAGTAAGCACAGTCTTGCGCTCTCCAGTGTCACAAACTGAACTCCAGGGGCTCAGTGTGGTACCTCTTTGCACAGATGCTGAAATTGAGTTGCAGAGTTGGGTTCCCTGTGACTTCAGCTGACTGCGCTCTTCCCATTTTCCTGGGCTTTCTTGTGTTACATGTTTCTTTTGTAAGAGTTTGTCTCTCCTCACCTCCCCCAACACCAGGAGTCGAGGTGGCATGCGATGCGTGTCTATGCTGCGGCGGGTATAGACGCGCAGGTCCCAGGGGCAGCCCCATGAGTTCCTCCCTGTGCCCCCGGAGAGGTGGCTCACCAGAGCAGTGGCTTCTCGGGGGTAGACCGACACCACCCCTGCCCTTCAGTAGCGTGAGCAGCCCTGAAGCGTTTTCACTAAACTCCCCTGCACTGTTCCTCTTGTGAAACTGCCCTAAAAGGAGGGTTACCCTCTCCTGATGAACTGCTCTGTGAGTTGCTGTGCCCTTCTCTCCCTCAGAAATAGGCTGTTCAAGTACAGTCTGTGTGCTCTGGCTGGAAAGAGCATGGTGAAATGCCAGCCTGCTGCTAGTGTTCAGAACAACTGATAGGAAAAAAAAAGAAATCCAAGAAAAGAACTTTTTCAGTAGACTGAGAAAGTAATGAAATCTGCCCCAAAGGACAAGGGACTTCAGGGGTCTCAAATGAAATGTCTTTAATCCATAAAACACTGTCTAAGCTTTTAAGAAAAGTATGTTATTGGGGGAAGGGCTGAGCTTTTTGGGTTTGGCCCCTGAGATGCAGGACACTGACAAGACTGTTTGCTTAGAGCCATGATCACCTGCTGTGGCACTGCAAGCTCTCTGAGCTTCTTGCCTCCCCTTAACAACAAACACTTGTTTCTAATTAGTCTCTTTCCTGCTACTTAAAACCCTTTCTCCCCTATTCCAGGGAGATGAAAAGTTATTTCTTGAAAACTTTCCCTAGGTCATACTTTTAAAATTCCAGTGTTGATACAGCACTTCAGGTTCCTACAGTCCCAGACGCCAGGCTAATGCACCTTCACTAGAAAGGCTGAGAAACGTACCCTGAAAAGCACAATCCCTTTCTGGTGGGAAGTGAGTCATCTCTGTTCAAACAAATCTGCTTACTAAGCCCTAGAGCCCCCAGTACTTTTGTACTCCTCCTGAACTTTCTTGTAAGCCCCAAAGTGGAAAGAGAAAGGTGGTGTTCCATTCTGAAAAGATGCTATCAGGAACTGGTAAGATCTTAAAGCTTTACTAGAAAAAGAATGAGTAATGCCTGTCTTACCTTATTCCATGCCTTGTAAACACATCCACTGTGTTAAAAGAATCTTCTTCTACTCCCAGATAAAAGTCCATCAGGGATGGTGGAATCCAGTCACAGTTATGAAGGCCTGGCTCTATCGGGACACGTGTGTACTTAATCCCATATTCCTCTAACACCTCTGCAAATACGTGCCTGACCTCTGTAAGTAAAAACACAGACACTTTAGTCAGGAATTAGATAACCAGCTCATCATGTCCCCTGAAAGCTGTTTGCACAGAGAGGTCTTTCCTTTCCATGTTTAAGAAAATATAATCCCATTTGGATTCTCTTCTGCTGAAATGGTTTTCGTCATCTGGATGGGAGCCCCCTTCTATACTGGAAACATTACTTCCTCAACATCTGCTATAGGTGCCTTGTCTCCCCTTCGGTGCTGAGCATTTAGTCCAGCAACCCCTTCTAAGTTAGTGACTCTGGTCCTAGAGTGCACCAGAGGTGACTGCACCATCAGTTCTTCATCAAGTCCCTGCACAGCCAGATTTGTTGTGAGGGTAAATTGCCAAGAGTGCTGTCATCCAGAGGCAGCTAAGTGCTGGAGTGGGAAATCTGGATTTTTTTGCTCATTCAGTTTCCCATCTCTGTACCACAATGCCCTTGTTTGCAAAGCAGGGACAAAGATACTTGCCCACCTCTGTAAAGCATGCTGAGACCTGCAGACACAGATTGGTTTGGAAACACAGCTGGCAGGATGGAGTTCTAGCACCTGAAAGAGTTACCAGCTTTCCCAAACTCAAGCATTCCAGTCTAAACTGGCCAGTTTGCTGCCTCCCTCCTTCGATGTGGGCGGGAGCATGGAATTAGGATGCTGAGGTGAATTATCAGTCATTGGAGGAAAAGGTTAACCTGGGCCCTCTGTGCCATTAATCCCCTTGTGCTGCTACAGGAAGACCCAGGTCACCAAGCAGCCAGTTTGGGCCCGGGCAGGACTATCTCCCCAGGGCCCAGGTGGGAACATTCAAACTGCAGTTGTAGAGCAAGTATCTTACGGTGAGGTTTATTGCCCAAACAGGGAGCTGTGGCAAGGGGAGTCCCCTCTGAGCTGACTCTCCAACTCTCTCACCTGCTCAGCGCTGGGAAGAAGACTCCCCCCTTCTTACCTGGGAGGACATGGATGTGCTGGTGCCCATCCATGTGAGGAGGTAGGTGACCTGTCAGCTCATGGAACAGCTCCACCTGGGCCTTTAGCTCCTGCTTCACCTGTGCAGCAGAGAAGGGTCAGAGCAAGACCTGTCAGCAGGCTGAGATCAGGAGAGCACAAGGGAGCTGCTGGAGACCATGCTGGCCAGTACTCGGGACCTGACCCTGGGAGGCACAAAGTGCTATGATGTATAAACAGACATGCAGTGCTGCTGCGTTGCCCAGAACCTCCCCTAGGCATGGGTCTCTATGGTACTGGTTATGTGGATGGTGCTGATACTGGGATTTTTCTAAAATACACAGGATGTTTGAATACCTGTTTCCCTTTAAAATGAATGGGGAAATGGGTGCACATATCCCATAGGCAGTTTTGATCACCTGAACACATTCATCTTTGCTCATGAGGCAAAACCAGCCATCTCCCTAGAGAACAAAAGCCTCTCACAAGGTGGTGAAAAGCCTACTGCCTACTTAGCACTTCTCTGGCATTTTCTCTTTACTGATCTCTAGGTTTTTTGTAAATATCTGTTCCAATGCTGCTTCTGCCCCCTCAGATAAGTAGTTAACAGGACACTAGTATAGGCAGGCACTGAAGCAGGGAGGAATGAGTTCTCAAAGGCTGCAGAGTCTTTGGCAGAATTAGGCCCAGGACCCAGAAAGCCAGCTCCAGCTCCCCAGGCAACACAGTCAAGATTCATCTCTAAACTTACTCACAGCTGGGACCTGGGAAAGATCTTCAGCTGTTACATGCTGGGATAAGTGCAGGCTGATCTGTATCAGGAAAATAAGTTGCATGGTTGTATGTGGCTTTCTCCTACCTCTGACATATTCAGGAGACCTTCTGATAGAGCTGTTCTGAATCCCATTTTCCCATGGAAGAATCCATCTTGGTTGAGCAGAGAAGAGTTCGTCTTGAGCACCTCACATACAGGAGAGCCCTCGGAGAGGTTGGCATGCAGGCCTATTGGGATGTTGTATCTGTAACAGGAATTAAATATCTGTTAAGCTTTGCACCTCTACCTCCCTTACTATGGCCAAAGGGGGAGATTTCAAGGAAAGATCTAGACTGATCTAAAAAGCGGTGTTGTACTTACTGGAGTACATCTTCGTATCTCTGCTCTTCTAGAAAGGAAAGCAGAATGACACTAACCAGAGCAGAATATCTCCAGGTAACAACCCTGTGCGGTCTGCCAAGGGCCAGTCTGTGAGACTCCGCCAACTCTCTTCTCACCCTGACTCCTGTGGAGAGAGCTGCCACGAGGTATCTCAGGCTAAATGTTGTAGCTGCATTAAAATGCTATAACTGCACTAAATGCTATAACTGCACACCGTTAGTAACTGCCCTGCAGTCACTAGTGACTAACAGAAAAATCTGGACCTTGCAACCCTTTTCTAAAGCACTTCATTAGCCCTTGCTAGGTATTCCCTTGAGTTGTTCACCCTATTAAAGATGCTACATTTATGAGACATTTGAGTTTTACTTGACAACTTCTAAAGCTGCCTTTAAGTAGAATCCAGTCATATATAAACAGTGCCCAAGGCAGCTGTTATGGCAACAGCATAGGCTACAAGTGTAAATACTGTCCGAGTTTAAGGGTTTCCTGGTCCAAGAGGCTGCAGCTGAAATTCCCCACAGTGGCCAGGTTTCTGTCTACTGGTGCAGATGATCACTCACTGAGTGACAAGGCTAAGCTGTACAAAGTAGCATCTCTCTGGCACAGACGAAGGATTAATGCAGGGAGGTCAGCAGTGTAAGTGTAGAGCCTTGCTAAGGAATCATAAGGGTACAATTTATTTACTAGTTGCACTCTGCAATGTTAAAAAAAAAAAAAAAAAGAAACAAACTATGGAGTTAGTGTATCTGCAGAGCTCCTCTCAGCCACAGGCCTTTGCAGAGTGCTGGTGTTTCCTTCTTGGTCTGTGCTGTGGATTCCCCTACAACAAAAACAGGACCTGTGAGTGCTCAGAGTTGTGCTGAGTTTCATTAGCACTTCTGGAAATCCTCAAGATCAGTGGCCAAAATGATGCTATGAAACTTTTTCCAAGACAACCCCTGGCCTCTGGCTGACCCAGTAAGTAAATGACAGAACTGCAATGTTCCTTCTGTGCTGCCCAGGCTGAGTCACGGTGCAGAGTTAATTTCAAGGCAACAAGTCTGTGATGCTTTAAATCCTTCCTGGAACTTCTGCATGGAGCTGCTAAAACTGGGCATGGTCTGTCCCTCTTATAGCCCTTGTACTACAGGAGGAAAACAAAAGCAATCTCCATTTAGGCAAAGTGTGCAAAAAACGCATCTCCCCCTTCTGTCTGCTGCCCTGAAGCTGACTAGTGAAGTACCAAGTTACTGGAAACAGAAGGATTGCGGATGGATGGATCAAGTCAGAGTCATTTAGCTCCTTCAGGTCCTAAGGCTTTGGCCCTTGCAGGACTGAAAGTCTTTTTTCCTGGCTCCTCCATGTCTTGTGCTCCAGGTGGATGGGTAGTCTGTTGTTAGATACAGCTCCTTCTCGAAGACATAAACGTTATGAGTCAAGTTGTACGGACAGCTCTGGGAAACAAAATGAGTCCATATCTTTCCAGCCCGCTGTGTGATTAGGGAGCTTAAATGTTTGCTTAATGGAGCAAAACAGCTTGTGGAGAGACAGGTCCTCTCTGGCGTTTCTGATTTGATGATTTCTCTGCAGCGCGGCTTGATTGTATAACTGATGATAAATGTTCATCTGGTTTTCATACATGGGGCCTGAGCACATGACGTGCACACTAACTCCTTGCTAATGCAAGAACTGGAAGGTGCTGTCATTGGGAGTGGGGGCCCTTAAGCAGGCAGCTGATGGCAGGGCAGGAGGCAGCTACAGAAGGGGTGCTGTGGCAGGAGGGCTTCCCCTCCATCCTGTGACCTGCTGTGTACCCTGCATGAGCCCAAAGGCAGAGGGGGACCCTGTGGTTTTGTTTTGGTTTTTTTAGAAGTCCACCCCAGATTCTTTATCATGTCTCTGGGAAGCTCTGACTGCATCAGCTGATAGCATTACTTGTACCACAGCCACTGCTGTCTGCAAGAAAAAGGATTCATGTGTTACCATGAATCAGCAGACGGAAGACTTTTTTTGTTGAGCACTCTCCTTCTCATGTGTTGTGGGAGGGCAAGAAATGAACAGCTGAGCCTCTCAGTGTTGTCTCCCAGGAGCATCAAATGAACTACCTCCAATTGTGCAATGCCTCAAATGCTGTAAGGGAAGCTATTTCCAGGAAAAGGCAAGCCCCTCCGACAGGTGTGGGACACCAAGGAGCCAAGCACTGCGCTGCGTAACATTAGAGCCGCTCCTCCGCCTGAGCTGAAACCAGCCCCAGAGCTGGGGAATGTGCAGAATGTGGAAGTGCAGAGAGAGCTGGCCTTGTTCTCACTGTAAGGGGAAACTCTGACTGTAACATTAGAGCATGTTTCGGAGCTTTGGCTAACACCAGCTGAATATCTTAATAGTTTTCTTTTAGAGTTAGTCCTGGCTGGTTTGACAGACTGTCCATGCTGAGGCATCTGAAGAGGAACTGCTAGTGTTTAACGGCTCTGGGATACAGGGACTGAAACCAAAACTCAAAATGCAGCACGTGAGAAACTTGTTCAGAAATATTCATCTGTGGGAGATACACCAAAGCAGGCATGCTGGGAAAGCTGTAAAGATATGGGAAGGAGGACAACGCAGCAGGCACAGCAGGGTTCTGCTGCTAGCTAGCATTTTCCTGTACTTAAATATGTGTGTTTCCTCTAGGTGCAATGAGCCAGATGATGCTCCTATTCAGCACCAAATGTCCTTTTGCCTGGTGTTCATTCCTAACAATCCTGACACCACATGAGTATCTGAAGTCCTAAGTGCAATGAGATGAAAACATGAGCAAAACTTAAAGCATTATAGTAATTAGCTGGGCTGTACCTTGGGAGTCAGGGCTCCAATCATGCTCTGTCCTGACCAGAAGCTTGGGCTTTAAGACTGAACCAACAGGCTTTTTTCCCCACTGACTACTACACACCCTGGACTAACTCTTGCTCCTGAGTGCTTCTCACCACTGAAATATAACTTGTGCAACCAAAAAGCAGTGCCAAGGCATGCTGTATTGTAAAAAAGGCAGGGAGAAAAGTTAAGTTATGGGAATATTCTGGAACGGCCCCTTTTTCAGAGGGCAGATGATTGTTTCTGCTACACAAACATACTTTACAGTTGCCCACATCTTTTCAAAGACTGTAAAGTATCTGCTATTTTATTGGCTGAAATACTGAAGCAGAGACCAGCAGCTCAAGCAGCTTATACAGCATGTGATGCCACACTGGGAACAGAGCTCAGCTGTTGTGGGTCTGGCCTCATATCCACTCCTCTGCCTAAGTCCTGTATAGATCAGACAGGCTGCGCCCTGCTGGTCACTGCCAGTCAAGTCTAACTGCTAATTGCTCCACCTAAGATTCAAAATAAAAGGATTGGCATTGAGCTTCAAGCAACAGTTTAGTTTCTGCAATAAAAGCACTGCAGTAACAAAACAAAATGATGCTGAGGAATCTGCTTGGTGTCTCTAAACTCATTTTAGTGGTTGTTTTAAGCAGCAATGACCCTTCCACAATCTGTTTTGAGAGGCCCATGTCTAGGTGTTTGCAAGTCTGTCCCACTGCCCTGGAGAATGCACAGACATGTAGCAGGATTTAGCATAAGGGTTCAGTTCACTCCTGATAAAGCCAAAGGACAGTGTCTACAAGGGTGTGCTCCTTAGCATAAGGAGCGTTAGACTGGGCTGTCTGCGAGCTTGTTGGGAAGAGGTTCAGGGCAGTAGCTTCTGCAGGCTTCACTGAGGTTAGTCCATTAATGAGCTGATTCCACTGAGAAAGCTGGCTTGTTAAAGCCAGCCTGGCTCTGTGGTTCTCTGCTCAGCATCTGCTGTAGAGGTGGAGGGAAAAGAAAAAAAAAAAAAAAAAAGAGATACCCTTACAACAAATGCTACAAGGGGCAATAAGGAATTCAGTCTGGAAAGATTTCTGAGTCAACAAGCCCAGCCCAGTTATCAAATAGAGAGAGGAAATACAATCAGCTAAACTGTCTCTTTTTCAAGTAGTTGCTTGTTTTGCCACACGAGTTCTCTGAACAAATGTCTGTGCTGAGGCAATGGGCTTTTGTGCAGTTGCAATCCCTGTTCATTCATATCCTTAGCAGTAAAGAGTCCCTGGAGACTATTGCTATACTGAGTCACTCTTTAAAGTGCCCACCAGCTTTGCACGTTTCTGAGCTTGGTGGATGAGTAACAGTGCCCTGGGTCCTGCCTGGCCACAGCATGGACTCTGTGCAGCCTGCGTTCCTGGGAGCAGTTGCAGTGGCTGTGGGAATTATGTGATTCCCCAAGCCCAGTCCCAATTGTCTTGCTGAAGCTGCATGCTCTGGCGTAAGTATGGCACCTACCCTTTTCCTTGATGGGTAAACAGATCCCATCTTCAGCATCCTGTTTGTATCCGGGAAATTACTGGTTCATTAGGTTTCAGCCCAAGTGTGACGCAGTTAAGAGTCTCATGTAAATACCTGTATCTAGACATCCTGCTTCAGTAAACATCCAAGTGTCTGAAGCCAGACAAAGCAAGGCTGTGCTTTGTGCAAAAGAGTGCACCTCTTAGTTCCTCCATGTTGGCATTTTCACACTTTTTTTTTTTGGTCCCCAATTTCACCCTTCAGCAAACTGTAAGATCTAACTGTCTTTTATCAAACAGCATCTTCTCTTGCTCCATTACTGCTAAGGACTTATTTCTGCTGGAAGAAACACTCCAAAGCCTCTGCAGCATTAAGAACTGGTACTGTAACATAGCTTAGGGTCGTGACTTTCTTTTTAATTACATCTTTGTATCAACTGAAGCTCCTGTGTCCATGACCTTACATCAGCAAAAAGTGCTGCTGCCAGTAAAGTTAATATGATCTGGGATTCTAGTTTAAGGCCTCAGATTGGGGCCCACCCCTAATCCAAACACAGTTCAGCAGTGGAACTGTCTGCCTTGTGATTAACAGTCAGATAAAAGGGTGATGAGAAAGCATGAGAGGGTTCTAGATTAGTCAGATGTTGACTGGGAGGGTCAGAATTAAGCCACAATTTACACACACATTTTGCAATTAGTGTTGATGGGAAAGGAAGTGAAAACATAGACAGCAATTAAATGTGGTTTTGTTAGATTCTTCTGTTAAATGTACCCAGATGTTGTGGGGGCTTCAGCTTTTGTATAGCTGATGTTCAGCATTTAAACTGCAAAAAAAACAGGAAGACTGAGGTTGTGTTCTAAAATAGGTCACTCTTCATCAAGTATTTGGATATAATCATCTGGAAAAGGGTCCTAATACTCAGTCACAAGTGAGCTGTTGATAAAAGGGAGGGAAAATATGGCAGCAAACAATCCTAGGTCTCTCTATTTCTGCTATCTCTGTATTTCTAACGAAAAATGAAGGGACCTATTCATTTCAGGTAACAAAATAACCCTTCCAATCTCTGGGAAAGGCTTTGGAATAAGCACTGGGAAGACTGGCTGACTTCAAGGTGGGGCTTGATAAGTAGAAAATCGAGCTTATATTATATGGATAACCAGGAAGTCGCAATCAGTCTATGTCCCATAAAGAGAAAAGTTTTGAGTTACTGAAAAAAAAACCTGCAGTGGAAGTCTCTTCTCCCACCTGCTGTTCTGGTTATGTACTGCTCTAGCAGTTGCTATCAATAGGTTTGTCGTTTCGTGATGAATCAGGCCTCTGCTGAAACTTCTCTTTTGCCTGAAGTGAGTGGGTCCCTTCTTTCAGCCCAGTTGTGACAGTGAATGAGAAAAGCCCATGATCCAGAACCTAGATGTTAGGGAAGGTGTATTATTTACTGCTTGGTTCTGCTGTTTTGCAATTAGTTTGTGCTAGAGCTGGTACAAAGAGCTGCTAATTACCATCACATTTTTGCCAAGGCTTCTAATCAAAACACAGGGCAACACATGGTATACCCAGAAGCCTACAGACTTATTGTGAAAATGAAGGGAAGAAAGAAATTCCAGAGGAACTGTGTTCCTCTCTGAAGGATACCAAGTCCTAACATTGCAGGGCAGCATGAGGTGCTTAAGAAGGACTATCCTGCAAAAAAAAGTTGTCTTGTTACTAATTAGCTTTGCCTGCATCCAATTAATTAAAGACCAGGTGAGGAGAGAGAGCTCAAGACCTGCAGTGACGAGTAACCATGTCATAGACAGTTAATCAAGAAGCACCCAGATAATCTCCACAAGCATAGAAACAGTCCAGCACTCTGACAATCCTGGCACCATGTGTGCAAAAGACCAAATCGCACAACACTGGAATGCAGCACAGGAAAGAACGAGATACTTGCTTCAAGCCTCTTCTCTCAGCTGGTGATAGATCCAGTCTCCCTGCTTACACCACTGTCTAGTCAAGGCTGAAATGTCTGCTATGGAATTAAGCATATATGCATGTGTGTATATATACTGTATATATAGTACTTGCTTAGTTGGGTGTCTGTGGGGGAAGACAAACATGGGGGGAAAAAACAGGGCAGACTTTCATCCCATAAAACACAAAATGCTGCAAAGCCTCAACATTCACAGTGGGATGGAAGACAACACCAAGCAGGGGAAAGAAAGGGAATAACAGTGGCAAGGCAGTCAAGCAACAGTGATGCTTTCCCATTTTTGCACCACAGGATGAGGAAGATTCAATGACATTTCTATTAAGTCTGACCTATTAGACATCTGTGTCTAAAAAGAGTTTGCGTGAACCTTTGCAATAGAGGAACAAATATCTTAGGGGTGACAGAAGAGTTTGTTTACATGCACAGGTGTCAATTAAGTGCATGTGTAGTAGCAACACCTGAAGTGGGGCTTGCCTTAGAAGATGACAGACCCTTTTCCCCAAACCTGCAAATGCTTCCCCCATGCGTGGGTAGGCTGAATACAGCTACAGAGAGTTACACAAATGAGGAATTGCAGAACCTGGGCTGTTGATCTTCAGTGCTGACAGATGTTCCCAAAGTCACCCTGGTTATATTCTCAGAAACAGATTTAAATCCATTTCATTCACATTTACAATTCAAAACTATTCCCCAAAAGAATGAAATTGTAGCAGCAGGTTGCAACTTCTGCTGTTACCTGTCCTCCAACCTGTCTTTTCACACCCGTATCAGCTGTTAACACAAATGTCATGACCTGGATTCGAAGATGCTTTTTAAACCTCTGATTACATGGCCTACTTTCTGGCTATGGAAATGAGGCCAGGTGGATTCTATTAAAAGCCTGCTAAAGACCATGGCTAAAATAGGTGACAACGTTACTGGAGCATTGGGGCTTAAAGGGTTTCATGGTGCCTCTGTGTCTGAGAGAAGTTGCTGGCTTTTCTCTCTTTGTTTTACATTTCATTTACTAACAGGATTTTAGGCATCTCGACAGTGTTGTGTCCTTCTGCCTCTCCCCTCATCATCCCAGAGGCAGTCCCTCTCTCAGTGCTTGTGTGTAATCTCTAACCTTTTTACAGATGACCGGTTTGCCACTAACAACACACCCTGGCTTCCCTGCACTGCCCAACACCAAAGAAGCTACAGGCTGCAATTTCCAAGTACCCCTAAAATCCCAGCAAAAATGGGGAGAGATGGTCAAGAAGAACAAGGACAGCATGACTCTTGTGAAACTGTCCCCTGCAGCGGCTGTATTTGAAGCATAAGGTCTCTGTTCTTCTAGTACCAGTACAGCTCCTTTCCTTTTCTGCTTTCCTAAATCATCTCCCAACCCTGCTGCTCTCTCTTTCAGGATATACTCCTGCTTCCAAGTGCCTGCCCACACTGGAGCTGAAGCATTAGCTGGGTTTTACCTTCTAAATACAAGTAATACCTCCTATTAAAGGATTTGCTGGGCTAGTCTATGAGAATGACACATAGCATTTGATTTGCTACAGAGCCAACTGTACCAGCAACCTCTGAAAAGTTTGTGAAGGAGTGAAGATGGTAGGTACAAGGCAGGTAAAAGGTATTGTCCCTCTCTTTATGTGTGCAGTTTTTACAAACTGGATATGGATTATGGATTTATCAAGCCTAGAATTAATAGAAATATTGAGGTGTTTTTTTAAAAGGTTTCTAGGGTGGAAAAATCAAGTTTTCCACTGCCCAGATTTATAACTTAGCCCTTGCAGAATCACACCTTTCCCTGGTTCTGCAATGAACCTGGCTGATCCTGTGTTCAGCCTGGCTGAAATACATCAAATTAAATGAGATTTAAAGATTTGTGCTTTTATGCTTTAATAGTTTTAGGGGTAGCAGCTTGGCCTGGATATACAGTGTGGACTTTCATTCTGATGGTGCATCTTTTACAAGCGTCGGAAAATAAAGTCCAACAAAGCCAAACTCTGCTAGTCAAAGTGTGTAAGTGGCTTTCTATCCCGAGGAGAAAAAGGTGCAGTGCAGTGGCTAATACCAGAGAAAGAGCCGTTATAGGTAGGGTTGGCAGGTCACTGGTTTTACTATGAAGAGTCTTAGTAAATATGCCTGGAATCCAGTTTTCTTATACCAGCCTGGGCTATGATACAGTGTTTATATCGGGGCTACAAAATACTAAATTTTACAGGCTTCGCTTTCTGTAGATAGCCTGTGGAGGCTGCCCACCAAGGGGCTAAAGAAAGTAGCTTACCTCCTTGCCAGCTTGGCTGCATCTGCTGCAGCACTTCCGTTGACTAGAAGGGACACGTTAGACACCGCACCAGCCAGGAAACAGTCCACGATGCCTTGGTTTCTCCGAGGACAATAGCCAAAGTCATCTCCAGTTACTATTAGCTTCACCTGAAGCATCCTTAGAGGTCATCCCTAGGAAAAATGTAAAGGAGGGAAAATCGGAATAATCAGCAGTCTGCAGATCACAGGCAAACAGGAAAAGACAGGCTCAACGGGGGCGAACCCAGTCGTGACTCAGCCCCTGACTAACTCCTCCTGCTCCACCTCAGCCTGCCGCTGTCTCGCCGCTTGCACACTAGCCGGATTTGCGTGTGGCTGCCTGGCTCACACCACACCTGCCTGCTTCTGCAGTGGGAGCACCAGAGCCTTCCTTTCTTTGTGGGAGCAAAGGCCTGCCTGCACTTTGTATTCTTGTAGATGAGGAGTGTGCAAAGCTCAGGGACTTCGTGGGCTGATTTAATCGACTGAGGGTGCGTCAGGGGTTCAAATTCCTTTCCCCGCTGCACACCCTCGCCCGCGGTGGCCGGTGAAATGGCACCGGTGCGAAGCACCAGAGGCAGCCCCGCAGCCGTGACG
>NW_009196222.1:987-1246 GCF_000690835.1 Fulmarus glacialis | reverse complement strand
TGCTAAGGCAGGCGGAGGTGCAACTTTCCAGGGAAGTGGGGATGGGGGAATCGGAAATCAGGATTGCCCAGAGAGCTGCCTGATGCCCACGCTTTCCAGCAGCCCTGATGTGTCTGGCTAGTTTAGTCAAGATGGGACTTGATGCTGCGTGCTGGGTGCTAGAAGCTGGGTGCTAGGCATGTCTGAGTACTGGGCATGTTCTGGGTGCTGGGCGGTGGGGGTGTTGGGTTCTGGGCACTGGTGGTGCTGGGTGCTGAGG
>NW_009196222.1:0-435 GCF_000690835.1 Fulmarus glacialis | reverse complement strand
GCTGTGGGTTCTGTGGATGTGCAGGTGCAGGGTATGATCTGGTGCTTGGTGCTTCGTGTGGCGCACTGGGGGTGCTGGGTGCTGGATGCTGGCATGTCCGCGTGCTGGGCATCTCCGGGTGCTGGGTGTTTGGCACTGGGGGTGCTGGGTGCTGGGTGCTGGACCTGTCCTGGTGCTGGGCACGTCTGGGTGCTGTGTGCTGTGTGCTGGGCACTGGGTATGCTGGGTGCTGGGCGCTGGGGGTTCTTGGTGCTGGGCATATCCTGGTGCTGGGTAATGGGTTCTGGGGGTGCTGGGTGTTGGGCATGTCTGTGTGCTGGGCACTGGGTATGCTGGGTGCTGGGCGCTGGGGGTTCTTGGTGCTGGGCATATCCTGGTGCTGGGTAATGGGTTCTGGGGGTGCTCAGGATGCTGGCCACTGGACGTGTCCCGGTG
>NW_009196221.1:6555-11067 GCF_000690835.1 Fulmarus glacialis | reverse complement strand
ATTTTCTTCCTAGTACTTGGTATAGTTCTATGTTTTGGATTATGAGTGAGAATAATGTTGGTAACACACTGATGTTTTAGTTGTTGCTAAGTAGTGTTTACCCCAGTGAAGGACTTTTCAGCTTCCCATGCTCTGCCAGGTGCACAAGAAGCTGGGAGGGAGCGTAGCCAGGACAGCTGACACAACTGGCCAATGGGGTATTCCATACCATATGACATCATGCTCAGCATATAAGGCTGAAGGGGGGATGTTCAGAGTGATGGCGTTTGTCTTCCCAAGTCACTGTTACATGTGATGGAGCCCTGCTTTCCTGGAGATGGCTGAACACCTGCCTGCTGATGGGAAGTAGTGAATGTATTCCTTGTTTTGCTTTGCTTGTGTGCACAGCTTTTGCTTTCCCTTTTAAACTGTCTTTACCTCAGCCCATGAGTTTTCTCACTTTTACCCTTCCGATTCTCTCCCCACCCCCCCCAGGGGGGAGTGAGCGAGCATCTGGGTGGTGCTTAGTTGCCGTCTGGGGTTAAACTATGACGGTTTTAAGGAGAGTTTATCCTCATTCTCTAGACTGATGTCCTCTCTTAACTATTCAATAACCTGTGGATGAACAATATTTTCCATGTATTTACTCAAGATGAATAGAGTCTTGGAACAGAATAAAACAAAGGTGCATTTGGCTATTGTCTACATATGCTCTCTTTCTATGTACATTATTTATATAATGTATATATACACACACACTACATTTATATACATATATACACACTACATACGTATATATAATATGGATATAGTATATCTGCTACATAATATGTACATGCAGTATGTATATGTATTATATGTATGTTACATAATGTGCATACATACTATAGTATTGAAATAATAAAAATGTTTTTGTCCTTAATATGTTAAATTGTCTGCTCTTTAAAAGCATTGAACTGATTTTGCATTACTTCAGTGAATTTATTCTAATTCAGTGAAATTCAGTGAAGTTACATGATTTTTGCATCAGCATGAAGTTAGAAAGATCTCTTTATAATGAAAGATTGTAGTAAAACAAGATTCTGTGTGAATTCATCCCCCACTTCATTCTTTCAGTTCCATACCTGCTGTTCCTACTACCTCTGACTTTTTTTCTTCTTTCATCACTGTTTGTTTCAAGTATCTTATTTTTTATCATTTTACAGTACTGTACAATACATCTTTCATTGCTTCATCAGCTTCCTTCAAATTAGTAATTTTATTCAAATTCTTTCTCATCTCAGCAGAAGCACACAAGACTAATATCCTTTCTAATGGAGTCCCTCTTGAATGACATCTGTTCACCCCATCTTGCTTTCACTTTTGTGGTGGGTTGACCTCAGCCAGAAACTAAGCACCCAAGCTGCTTACTCAGTCCCTGCCCCCAGAGGGATGGGGGTAAGAACTATAAGAGCAAAAGCAAGAAAAACTCACAGGTTGAGTTAAAGACAGTTTAACGAATGAAGGAAGGAAAGGTAAAAAACCCCAAGTGATGCAGAGGCAATCACTTACCACTTCCCACCAGCGGACCAATGCCCAGCCAGTCTCTCAGCGATGGGTATTTTGGAAATTCTACTTCCCAGTTTTATTGCTGAGCATGATGTTACATGGTTTGGGGTATCCTTTTGGTCAGCTGTCCTGGCTGTATCTGCTCCCAAACTCTTGCCCATTCCCAGCCTTCTCGCTGGTGGGGCAGAGTGAGAAACAGAGAAGGCTTTGATGCTGTACAAGCAATACTCAGCAACAGTTAAACCATTGATGTGTTACCAACACTGTTTTAGTCACAAATGTAAAACACAGCACAATATGGGTTGCTATTACGAAAATTAATCTAATCCCAGCCAGACCGAGTACAACCCAGTACAACATCCTACTAAAAGAATGGCCTCCCTTGGTATCTTTTATCTATTTTATTCCACTAGTTTTCATGGTATTTTTTATGCTTCCAAATTTTTCCCCTTGGTTGTATTTCATTATTGTATCCTCCCTTGCTTCTCCTCTGACTCTTGATTCCTCCCCCAGAGAAAGCTGGGGCTGTTAAAAGATACTGCTCTCCCCTTTGAAAATTACTATAGCATGGAGTTCTGCCTCTCATGCAGAAACAATGTCTTTCTCTATTATACATCCTACTTCTCATATGCCATAGCAACCATTACAATGTCATGCAGTTTGTACTAGATGTCAGGAAGCAAGACTGATGAACTTGGTTTTGTAATTGTGTTGAGCAGTTTAAATGTTGCACAAGAATACTAGGAGGAAGAATCCAGGACTCCTTGTTCCCGGATGAGTGGCTCTACCAAATATTACCTCATGTGTGCGCATGTGCATCTTTCATCTCATCCTGTGACTTCGGCATTTTTGAAGCTGTATCACTGAGCAGCAACAAAGCACCTGGAAAGTATTCCTCATCTTTTATCTGGACAAGGCTATACCTTGATGAATTAGGAAATTCTCAGGGAAATTGGGAGCTATTGTTTTTAACTCATGAGAAGGAAACTGAAATTAACTGGTATACCTGTTAGGTGAGTGTTTCAATTCCTAGACATTATTGTTGCATTATTAAAAATGTGCAATGCATGAAGTTCCACAGTTCCTCCCCTCACTTGAATAATGGCAGCCTAAGAGAGGGCTGTAGAAGTGCTAGTTCTCTGCATAAAAGTTAATTTAATCTAAAGTCATCTGACTCAAATCTGTTCTTAAACTCAGAACAGATACTGTAAGGTGTAGTTATGTTATTTTCAAGACTTTTCAGTACTCAGCAGTAGAGCTATCAGAAATGCACTGAGAACATTATCATGCTCTAATCTTGAATGAACAAAGCTTCAACAAATTAGTGTATTATTCCATTGAACTGAGGAGAGGCACTGTACTATGAAAAACTTTCAAATTTGTAATGCAAATTAGACAAAGGCAAAGCAGACTTAAACATGTCTCTGAAACAGACAACAAACTATTCTTTCCCAAGTATGCAGTGTATTTCAGGGTTTTCTCACTGTTTTCATTATGAGAAACAAAAATCCTACATAGTCATGTGTGACAGCTTGTAGCATCTTCTCTCCTCTTTTCAGAAATTCAGAAGGCTTTTCTTTTGTTCTGTTTGGTTTTGTTTTGCTTTGGTTTGGTTTTTTTTAGCAGTCTTTACCACAAAAGCGACACTCCTCCTTTCAATAACAAGAGCCCTTTTAACTCCACCTGTCTAAAATCTTAATATAGTTTCTCTCTTAGCCTGGGTTCCAGGCACTGATGGTCTATAAAACTAATTTTGTTTCTGCCCTCCACACTTTTTGGTAGAAATTTTTTCCCTGGGCAAGAAAAGCATAAGAAAAAATTTGCTTAATATCTTTATGCCTAAATCCTGGTATGATTGATCTATAATCACACAGACCTGTAATACAGTATTGTTGTTGCTAGTTACAGGCCATAAGTTTTTTAGTGAATTTGCAAGGCCTCAGGACTGAGGCTTGTCAGGCTTGCTCAGTCTTAGCTTTTCTTGACACACCTGCAGCTTGTTTTACTTGGTTTAGTTGTGACAGCAGTTTCCCTAACTCATCAGGTGTCTAAGGTTAATTTGTTTTATTGTTGTCTCTCTGTGTGTAGTGCAACTACAGTTTTATGTAGATAGCAGTAACAAGTAGCTGTCCTATGCAGTCTGAGATGTTTACAACTCTGGCACAATGATGTAGTGTAGAGAAAGACAGGCCAGGTATGATAACAGAGGCCTTGAGTAGTGGTGACACAGGATGTGATATAGAGAGAGGGGCACAGGCACAATATGATAAGAGATGAGGCACGGGCTTGGCCCTAGAGATGCCACAGCTACGAACAACTAACCCATGGTTAGTTAAAGATAAGCAGACTGGGACCTGGACAAGACTTGTTTTAGGGGGAAAAAAGAGAACAAATAAATACCATCTGACATATGCATAAGGCACCGTGTACAGTAAACTCGAATATGATGTGGAGCTCAGACCAATGAAGGAAGAAAAAAGTGTGAAACTGTGTCAGCAAACATGTGAAAATGGCCCTAGTGGATCCTAGAGTGATGAAAAAGAAACCATCATCATAAAAAGCGCATTCCAGAGGACTCCAGGTGCCAACGACTTGATGTAATACCTACCACACCACCAAAATAAAACCACCTGCCCCCAGGGACTCTGGGGAGCAGTGGAAGGGTGAGCATAACACAAAGAAAAGGATAGGAAAAAAGTGTGTGTAAAACAATTTTAAGTACATTATTATGCTTCCTTTTCTGTAAAAATTAGATCTACATTTATAGTGATTCTTGAATTAGACTATCAAGATTTGTATTATACTAACAATGAATTCTTGTCTCTCTCTGTATATGTGTGTAAGGTTTGCTTTCTATTTAGAATCATAGAATCATAGAATCATTAAGATTGGAAAAGACCTCTAAGATCATCGAGTCCAACCATCAACCCAGCACCACCATGCGCACTAAACCATGTCCCTAAGCGCCTCATCTACACGTCTTTT
>NW_009196221.1:0-6081 GCF_000690835.1 Fulmarus glacialis | reverse complement strand
ATTGGCCTTCTTGGCCACCTGGGCACACTGCCGGCTCATGTTCAGCCAGCACCCCCAGGTCCTTTTCCTCTGGGCAGCTTGTCCATAAGCAATATTTTGAGCATAACACTTATACCCTTTCCAAGATTCCTTAAGAAAACATTTAAATACTAAACTTCTTATTCCAAACTATTTGTTCCTTTGTTTTTTTTTTTTTTTTTTTTTCTGGCTTCTTACTCTCAACAACCATACTTTCTACCATCTTCTCTTTCCAGTCATTTCCCATAGGAATACCTTCTTCTTAGGATTACTTTCTGAAAGAACTCTTAAAAGCCATTGAAAGAGAGAGCATAGACCTCCTCCTCTCCAGGTCTCTTCTTCTTAGTAAAAGAAAATATTTTTCTTCAAAATTCCCAGTTTAGAAAATAACCACAGCTACGAAGCAATGGCAAGAGCACACAGCTCTATGTCAGGCAGTATACGTGGCTACAGGAGACAGGTCCTATATCCTTTTTCTTTGCTGTTGTAACATAACATGTTATTCCTTCAAAACAACCAAGTTGCACCTTCACTTTCCTCCATCCACTATCCTTCTGTTTTTATTAAGTAATATCTTTGTCCTTACCCAGTCCCACCTCCCTAACACTTGGTGACCTATTCCACTCTTCTACATATTTCTGCCACACTGATTCCACAGTCCAGGCTTCAAAGAAATATCTGCAGTGGTAGCTTTACAGAAACCTTTCTCTTCCTCTTTAGAAATAGATGGAAGTCAGTGTGATACTGTGCCTATGGACAAGCTTGGCAGATACAAGAGTTGGAGTCAGTTACTGGATCTCCTTGCAGGCAAGCAAAGCACTGAAGGATCCAAAAGCCAGCCCCATCTTTGCCTGTAAGCAGGAACTGATGAAAGCCTGAAGCCAGTATTTGATTCTGACTGCACATTTTGAATCACAGGAGCTCTCTTTTGCGCTGCCTTCCCTTCAACTCTTGACTCTGTTACAGATCACTCTGAGGTTGTCCTAGTACCACTGGTATTACACATACAAAATGTAGGAAAACTCACTGTAAAAACAGTGGTGATAATAGTTGGCCATTGTGGCTCAGATCTAGAACAGTCAGACTTCTAAATGCCTACATATAAAACCATGATAAACTGAGAGTAGGAGGTAGATGTCTAAATACATATGCACATGTTCTATCTTTTGGACTAAAGGAAAAAATACAAGGTTGGACTCCTTTTTCAATTTGAGGTAGCATAAGACAATAAAAACAGTGTTAGAATTTATATTCTCTGAAAACAGCATGAATAATTAGAATAGGGAGGAAAATATTTCTCAAGTTGGAGAAGATACATTTTATCAGTTTTACAACATATGACACTTAAAAGTCCTCTGTGAAAAATCAGTGCACAGGACTTCCGACTGTGACCCACTAAGGTGTAAATGATCTGTATTACATTTTCATGATTATGTATTTATATGGAATGAGGTAATTGAACAGATTTATCACTTCAAATCATGAGGAAAATAAAGACTAGTAAGTTTAGTTAGATTTTGTTTCATAATTCATGAGCTCATGCAATTTCAAGATCAACCCTGAAATTAAACCTGTTAGCTTGCAGTGAATTTTGCTTTGCTAGAGGGGATATTTCAATAGCCTCACTTTTCCTTTAAAATATTTATTAATCATATGAACTCTAATTAAAACAGTAGAATAATGAATTACATGAAAACCAACAACTGTAAAAAATAGTTCTAAAAGTTATAGTAAAACTCACAGCAATTTCTTTAAAGACGACTGCCAAACAATCATGCACACATATGAATGGTTAAACAGTAATAATCACAAATGACAACTCAAAAAAAAAAAAAAATCATGTAGATACCTAAAGTGTGATTTAGAGCCTACATTAAGAAGCATAATCCACCAAAGCCAAGTAAAATCTGATTAAAGGTCCGGGAAACTCAGATATCTATCCAAAAAGCTATTGTGTCTCATGTTCTGCAATATGAATTCCAAGCATCACTGTCTTTAAAGAACTGAATATCAAAATATACATCCTGCTTAAGGCTACGTGGCACCCAGACACTAAGCTTGTCTAGGTTATTTAATAGAGGTTACATCAGCTGGAAAAAAAAAGGGTGGGCCAATAATTTAAAAGCTTGTTCTGAAAAAGTGTTTTTCGGGTTCACTTATGTCTATGAAAATATGAAACTGCCTTTCCCTGTAAAGTATCTTAAATGCCAGGAAACATCTGTTACTTCTTTACTTTAAATTGGGTCAATATAAAACATATTCCCGGGCAAGAAAAAGCCTGACTATAACGTAATTGGAAAGGAATTCCCTTAGGAGTTGTGATCCACAACTACAATTCCAGTCTGCCCAGTTTCTAGTTTTTGTTTCTGGTTTTATCCAGCTTGATATGAAATACAAAAAAAGTGCTGGAATTAAAAAAACTGAATAGCAGATTCCCTGGTGCTTACAAAAATCCTAATCAACAGGCTCAGCTTTCCCATGTGTGCTGTACCCCTGCCCCTGCTCACTGCTGCTGTACCATGGGGCTGCCAGTGGTGCCCAGCCCTGGCACCAGCGCAACGTCTCAGGATGGAAGAGTAAGGGATCGTCTAACCTTCAGTGTCGCACTCTTCGCAGAAGTGGTGGCTCTCTGGAAACTCCCCTTCCCTGCTTCTCCTGAGGAAGCCTGAAATGGTCTCTTGGAACCCAGAGGGACTTTGGATGGGAAGCGCAACATCAAAGAAGATGGGTAGGTATTAGAAAAGCAACACTTTAAACCTATTCATTAGGCTATTAGGAAAGCAACAATTTAAATCTATTCATTAGGCTATTCTGAAAAAAAAAAAAAAAGAAACAACCCATAATTTGGAACTCAGGACTGTTAAAAAATTAGACTAACAATACATTTTTAGTTGCATATTTATATTATACTCCCTTTGGCTCATAATAGCATTTCAAATATAACAGTGCTCTCTTTCTGACCTACACATTTTGCAGTCCTGAATATACACTGGTCAAGCTGCTGTAGGAAAATGAAAACTCATCCAGGATACCCACAAGCTTACAGCTGGGATATTTTCCTAGTGGGTAAGAGACAGAGATACAAGTATCTTCAGTGAGATGGACGTAAAGCCCAGGTCTCACCATCTGTTTTTGGGCAACTGTTGTAATTATCATACAAGCAAGTCACCTCTTCTGTGTTTAAATACCAAAAATTGCAGAAAGGGAGTGAGAGAATTTATACTCTCAATCCCAGTTTCACAAAGTTGTTTAGCTTTAGCTGCCAGATGAGGACTCAAAGTCATGCAAAATACAGTATTCAGGTGTACTGACTTTACACTGATTTTGTGACCCCCAACCTAGATGCCTTTAAAGTATAGGATATGTCAATGCTTTGCTCAGCATTTTAGGGGTTCAATTTATGGAGATGGCTACCTCAGTTCATTTTTTTGCAGAGCTGAGAAGACTGTGCTAACGTTCCATATTTTATTTAGGTGTCCAGAATTAATTTTGAAAGATATTGAATGTATAACACACACAGTTCTATGGAAAGAAATAGCAGACATTTGAAACTGATTAGAGCTTTCTTACATATAGTAATGGACATGGCTACAATAATGCTATGATAACTACCTGGGTGACCAGCAACTTTCAGTCTAGACTAGTCAATCCCAAACTGATGTTATAATTTTCTTACCTGACAGCAGCCAATTATGTAAAATGATCTTGAAGGGACTACCTAGCATGGGTAAAAGGTAGCATTTTGGAGACCTTCTGATCTATCTATATATCTTTTTTCACTAGCTAAAATGATTGATTGCTTTTGAGAGTATTAGCATAAATATACATGACAGGTCTAAAACCCTTGATTTTTTCTTTACATTTGTTTCATCCCTAATTTTTATTTTTCTAGGGATAATTGAAATAAAATGTATTTTCTCTCTTCATATTCTTGGTTGCTATTTTACCCACAAATCTGTACCTCTCCATAGAATTAAGAGCAGCTAATCAAGAAAAAAAAACTAGTGAAATCATGGAGTTCTGAACATTCAAGGTTAAACTAACTTCAAAGGAAAGTAATTAGCTAAAATGTTGAAGTGAAAGCAAACAAAACAAATAAAACCCCTGGAAACCTTAACCTCAGGAATGAATCCAGAAATAACACAAAGTGAACTTCAGAATTCAGTGTCAAGAATCTAAATTATGGAGCTTGGTTAAAAAATTCTGGGAGAATCTGTGGTTATAAACCAATATCCCATAAATAGAAAGTTTCCAAAACCACAGAAGTAAATTAAAAAATTCAAATGACTGATGTATTTTGTATCTCATTTTTTGTTCGGTTTTTTTGTTCATTTGTATGTTTCATTTGTTTAGTACAAAACATTGAGAAAAAAACTATAGAAAGGAGAAAAAAGAAATACAACCCCCCCCCCCTTTGGTAAACACTTTAACATACAATCATTCCTAAAAATGAGTAAAAAATTACTGAAGTAATGGCATAGGTGGAAATACAAAGATGAAATGATTTTTCAAGAGAAAACAGAATTCATATTAATATAATCATGTTAAGAATAACATTTTCAAATGATTCTCAGCCCTTGTTTGTTCACAGTTGAAATGCATAGATGTTAAGTTACTTCATTAAGCCTCATAATTTAGTCTTAAAGGTGCAAAGGGTGGCTTCTGTAGCAGGCATGTGTGTAAGTAGCAGTAAGCTGCAATGGCGACCTGTAGGGGAAAGATCATGAGCTGCAGTGTGCCCATTGAAATGGGGTCCAGCCTGCTTTCAGAGAAAGGAAAACAAGAGTGGAAAACAGTAATTGTGCACCAAAACTTAACCTCACTATACCCAACTTGATCCAATCGGAGAAACAACCAGGGCCACTGCTCAAACATATCTAACAAAGACACTGGCAGGTGTTAGGGGCTGGAGAGAAACTCTCTGGGGAGGCGCTCCATGAAGACCCTGAAGGCACCGGGATCTGTGGGCCACCCAAGCCAGGGCAGGGACACCCCAGGAGGACTGTGGCCAGTGGACAACCCATGCTGGGCCAGGGACACTCCTGAGGGACTGCAGCTCATGGGTGAGCCACACCAGGGCAGGGACACCCCTGTAGGACTGCAGGCCAGGCAGGGACACTTAGGAATGGAGTGGCAGGAATCATTAAAGGCACCTTAATCATTAATACCACCTCAACCTCCTATGCCACACATCACATCGCTGGATGAATTGGACAGACTGAGTATAAACCATGGAGAAAATAAGTAAAACTGAGTCAGAGCAGAGGAGAAAACAGACGTTTATGTATGTGTATGCGTGAAAGTGTATGTGTGAAGTGTATATAGGTGTTGCCTTTTTTTTTTTTTCTGAATAGCTTAATCAGTGATCAGCAGTTTGTGTTGGATGGCAATAAAAAAAGTTACACAAAATTCCCCTATTCTAGGCTTTTTTTTGCCTGTGACAGCAATACATAGAAAATACATCATCATTTTTGTGTGGAAATTGCAGACTATGACACCAGTACAACAGTATTAGTCTACACCTCAGTCTACAACCTATGGGCATTTTCACTTTATTAGCTTAAATTAAATACAGAAATATTTAAAAAGTTTATTCAGAGATACTAGTATAGAAATATACAGAATAAATATACCCCTTTATTTCTTTGTTTATGGTAATCATTTTAACACATGTCTTTTAGTAAACTAGTATTAACAAACAGGTAAGAAACCTTCAATGTAAAACTCAAACACATACTTAAACACTTAGTTACTTAACTTGGTCCTGGACAGGGAAGAGTATTTGATTAAACTTTCTCATAAAACTGTTTCACAAAAAGAACAACATTATTTTAAAATTTGTTGTAATATAAGTCACTAAAAATATTTTAAAATTTAGTATGCTGCTTTATAAGCAAAGCCACTCATAAATTGTCAGTCCATGTATATTCTCATTACATTAACCAGAACCAATAAACAGATCATTAACACATTACAAGACTGAACTCTGTAATAAATTTTTATATTACTTATTTATATAGTCTGTGACATTTATAGATCATAGAAATTTTATACTTATAATAA
>NW_009196220.1:2170-9170 GCF_000690835.1 Fulmarus glacialis | reverse complement strand
TTAATGATTCTATGATTCTATGAACTTGCTTCTGTGTCTGTGCCTAGAACGGATTCCTTATTTGAAATATAATGGGGGTAACGCTGCCTGGGCCAGGCGCCAGCTTCATCCCCAGGTTTTTTTCTGATGGAGCAGGAGGAGAGGGGAGGTTTTCTCTCGCATCATTGCAGGAGATGTAAACTTGTGGAAAGCTGAAGCAAAACGCTGCGTTGCATGCCGACAGTTGTTTGGCTGTGTTAAGGGGGTGTACTCTTAATTCACATTTTGGAGGGGCGAAAAGTGAAAGCCCTCAAGACAGTTCCGCTGCACTGGGCTGTCCTACGCTGGCCCTCAGCCTCTGCAGTTACAGGAGAGCAGGACAGATGGGGTGGGCTGGCTGGCAGACCTCAGCAGCGAGGGAGGCATTTTCCCAGGCTTAACTAGGACTATTTGAGAAGACTGTATTGCTCTTCGCATGCCTGAGCTGCAGCGATGCTTGTCCCCAAGCCCGCGAGGGTCCATCAGAGGAAGGTAGGTCGTGGGGAAAGGGGCAGGCGGCCAGCCTCCAGCACCTGCCTGGATCGTCGCTGCTGGGGACGGAGAGGAGTGAAGGAAAGCATCCAGGGCCGACACCAGCCCCGAAGTACCTCTGGCGTTCATTTGAAGCTGATATTCGAAGAACAAACTCGTTACAGGAAGGGCGGGAGTTGTATGGGTTTGCAGCGCTGGCGTAAGGCTGCAAGGTGGAACTGACACCGGTCCCGGCGCCTGGTGCTGACAGCTTCTAACTTGGAAGTAACGTTTGCTCGGCGTACTTTCTCAGAAGGAGACTTTGCACTTTGCGCGCGTGGAACATGGGATTGCGTAGTCCTCGTGCTGTTAATATTTGCTTTTTTTGCCCTGAGGAGCTTTCCGCATTTTCCTTTTGAAAACAGGGGGCTGTTATGGAGCAGGCACTAACCCCGTGGCTGTTAACTTTCAGCTGCCGCCCATCAGCGGACCGAGGTGCACTCGTGCAGTTATCCCATTAGCTTAACATCTGCCAGAACGCCCTTTCCCCACAGGGGCTAGATTAGTCTGGAACTGACCCAGCTCTTCAGGAAGCTTTTCCTATCACGTACTTGCGGCTTTCAATCTGCTGCCCTAACTGTAACCAAACGCAGTGCCCGTCTCTCACCGTAGAGCAGGAAGCTTTTGCGAGCAACGAAGTGATTTGGCTCTATCTTTGCCTCCAAAGCAAGTCTGTCTGTTCAAGTGTTCAAATTGCATCGTGTTTAAATGTTCAAATTACATCCTATATACCACATAGATATACTCATATTTTCGATCTAAAGGGTTGTTTCGGCTGCGATGACGTGCACTGGACTGGCTTTCACATCAGCACTGAAAATAAAAGCATTTCAAGGGGGACAAGAGGGGCAGCAGCAAGACAGAGGCTGCTGGTGTACGTGGTTTCTTCTTGCTGCCTGATACAAAGGTATGGGAAAAACTTCCCCAGCACCTGCTAGCTGGAAGATGAGCCAAGCTCAGCAACGTGAAAGTCGCTGGCGTCCGGCGCTGCGTTGTGGAAGGCGTTGAATCGCTGCCAACGAGCTGTCCCTGGATCTCGCTCTGGCTCATCTTACAACCTTGGACTAGTTAATGAATTCAAAGTCCTCCAGCCCTTGCCTCCAAGCATCTTGAGTATGTGGCGTGTGTGAGCCAGGGTCACCGTTGTCCGGGCTGGGACGCTGCTGCCCGGGCGCTGGCCGTGCTCCTGGGCCGCTCCTGCCCGTCTCCTGCAGGTGCAAAGGCACCTTTTTGCCTCAGACTTACTTCTGGTCATGTTTGCTGCAGCTTTCTGGCCCTCTTTAGGGAGGGACAGGAATATTTCAAACCACGGTGGTGATGTGTTCTTCCTTAAATAATGCTGTCTGCAGCCTTGCAGCTGCAATCTCAGGATCTCAGCTCCTGCCTTACCTGTTTGGCTGATACTTAAAGAAATTATCATCTTCTGCATTTTCCCTTTGGTATGAAGTTACGCTCTTAAACACAGCACCAAAGCTTCCCAACTTTTGTTTCCATCATGGACTTTATTAATGATTTATGAAGGGGGATACATCCCCCCGTGAGGACAGGCTACAGCTTTTCACCTTGTTTGAAGCTGCACATGGGTTTCCTTCAACCAGGGCCTCCAGGTCACAGCCTGAAACCCCTTGCTCCAACACTGTGTTTGTTTTTGCTCGTGGTTGCCTCTTCACTGTGCCGGTGTCCCTCCAGCCTGGCCGTGCCATGGGGGAGAAGGGGCTCCACAGCTTCTCCTTCCCCTCTTTCATGGGCTCCGGCGGCTCCCGGTCCTCCCGGAAGCGCTGCAAGTAGTGAAACTGGTTAATCACGTTGACGGTGAAGGAGTGCTGGCATCCGAGCGGGATCTGTGGATTAACTCGTTCCGTCCGGTGTTTGCCAACTTCTCGGCAGCCTGATGCATTATTCAGCGGCCGTGCTGCGTTCGGGCCTTTGGAAAAACTGGAGCTTCCCAACACTTGAGGGTTTTATGAATTGACGTCTCTCCTCCGAAGCTCACAGATTCCTCCTCTCGTGGATTGCTAACGAACCGCAGGCTGCTTAATGCCGAGACCTGGAATGTTTTGCTGCCGGTTCCCGTAGTCTGGAGAGGAGGCTTACGGCAAGCAGGCTTACTCCTGAGCTCTAACCCACCTCCCAGCGACCGCCTTTAAAAAAGAAGGTGCTATTTAAGGCATCGGATCTGTGTTTAACATCTGCCAACTCCCCAGCATCCCCAGGTTGCCAAAAATGTGCTCCGCGGCACCAAGGAAGGCTCCGGGACCGCCGTGCCGCAGCTGCGTGGGTACGAAGCAGCCTGCTTACAAACCTGCAGTTCAAGCCGGGGCGCTTGCAGATGACAGATAGGGAGGGTGAGGTGACTAATGAAGAATAAATATCCTGTTGCGCCCTCCTCGTAGGCAGCGATGTCTCAACACACCGATGGCGGATATGGGGAGGTGGGAAGGGGGAGCATGGCCCTGGTGTTCTTTTGCCTCCAGGTATAGGAGAAAATGGGGAAAGGCAGAAGCAGTCATGGCTGGGATGCTCCTGGGGGAGGCAGAGGATGGGGGCTGCGTGGAGGGTGGCAGGGACGGGAGGGTGACAGGTACCGGGGCAGAGAGGCAGAGCAGTGCCTGGGGGGAGGCTCTTTCTTCCTCAAACGCGTTTATTTCCATTGGTTTCAATGGCAAAACCTGGATTGCCGCATCCTTTCCCATACTGCAATGACACCCTTGAGTTTATGCCAGTGGAAGGCATTTGCAGGGCCATCAGGTCCGAGACGATGATTTTCCATCTTCTCCGATTTTTCAAGGTACTGCAGAGTTGTTGTTGTCAAATCCTGTTCCCCCTTTTGGAAACATAATTGAAATTATGCAAAACTGGCACCGGTGAGTGACAGATGCGCTTAACACCCCAGCGCAGCACCGCTCCGACGTGAAGCTGTTTTAGCACGAAAGCCCTGCGCTGGGCGGGGGGAGGCTGGGGGCTCAGCCCCGCTCCTGCCGCAGCTCCTGGTCCCGCCTGCGCCCAGCATCTGATCCTGCTCCGATGATGCTCAAAGCACAGAGCTCGCCGCATTCATGCCGAAACACCCAACGCTTGGAGCAGCGACGCTGTTGCTCGGCCACCCTGGTGTTGCCAAAAGCCATGGCGGTCGGGGTCCGGGGCTGTGTTGAGGGCACGGGGTGGCCGAGCTCGTGCAATGCTGACTCGGGGGGCTGTTCGGTGGGACCAGTTCGGTGGGAAGCTGGAGCACGAGGCTTGAGGGACCAGAGCAAAACTCTCCCCGTGAGGCTGCACTTTGGGTTGCAACCCTGCCGCCCTCCAGAAACCCCACCCTGCCCCCATACGTGGTGGGGTACGAGTGCAGGGATGGTGCCTGGATCCGGTTAGGGTTCAGACCTGGAATATGGTTCAGGCATTGCCCTGCTGACCTGGCTCCAGGGAGGGTGAGGTGCTCTCGGCCACCCTTCGGCTGGGCAGCACCGAAGCCGCGCCGGTGCTTTGCACCTCAGCTGCGATGGTCAGCGGCGGGAGAGGCGACTAATAAAGTCTAGACTCGTGGGAGAAGCTGGCTCGGTGGCATCTTAATAGTGCTCTTGGAGTGGGATCCTGGGAGGGGCTGCCGATGCAAAGGCAGGCCCTCGTGGTGCGCAAAGTCCTTCTGCAGAGGGATTTGCAAGAGGATTTTGCCAAAATAAAAGAACTTCCTCCCCACACCCATCTAGGCCTTTCCAACCGCACGTCCCTCAGCGGTTCCTCTTTTAGCACTGCGCCTCCTAAAAAAAGATAAGTCTTGACTGCAGCTTTTCTGGAGGCTGCAGCGCGCTCGTGTCAGTTAATGCACAGCTTTTCCCCGGCCTCCTTCCCGCTGCGTTTCTTAAGCTGAATGCAATCTTTTCCGGTCTGATCGCATGGCCAAGGAATGTATGTGCATATACAGTGTGTGTCTGGAGTAAGTTAAGTGCCAACAGTGAGGCTTTCGTGAGCAGCACGGAGGAAAAAAATGATGCCCAAGTTGCTGCGTCCCCTTTGAGTTCGGGACGTCGATCCGGCAGGCGATGGGCTGCTCCGTCCCGACCTCGGCGTCTCCGCCTGCGTCGCGGGTGCACGACAGCAATTTCTGCCTCTCCACGGTCAATAAAATCTTTGCCAACTGGAACAAAAATATTAAATCCGGTTGGCTTGGAAGGTAATGCCGGCTAATAAATAAACGGGGTTGAAAAAAAAACCCCGGGTGATCCAGCGTCGCAAACAAGCATGTCATTGAGCGCTCCTGGCGAGACACCACAGGAGGGTGCGGAGAGTGACGATAGTAATTAAGAAACCAATTAATGCTAGACATGAAGCTGCCTCCCAAAGACACAAGGAAATCCAGGTATTGCTTGTCCTGGCAAAGACCCTGCCCATGCTGGAAGGGGGGTTGCACGAGGTGCATTTGGGGGTTCCTGGTCCATATTCCGGGAGAAGCACTGGCTCAGCATCCCCCAGCGGGTCCAAAACCTCTCCATCAGCTTTGGTGGGATCTGTGCTGCCCACTCCCTCCCACCAAAACGTGGCTGGAAAATGCCAGCTGGGGTGGAGGAGCAGGAGGACCAGCAGCTCTTCCCCGCTGCCAGGGCCGGGTGATCCAGCGCAGCAGCGCGAGCTCCCCGAGCATCTTTCCACGCCAGCTGCTTTGTCAGCTTGGAGCTCTTGGAAAAAAGAGCGGGATGATGTTTCTGTAGCAGAGCCAACATCTAACGCGCTCAACTTGGCTGCGGTCCGCGCGTGGGGCCGTGGTCAGGCACGGCGCTGGATGCAAAATGCCTTTAAATGTAGATCTAAATCAGATCTTAATCTAATTCTGCGCGCTGGGGGTGAGCTCACCCGCCCCCCGCTCCGCGCTGCCGGCAGCGAAACGTCACGCCGCTGGAGACGGCCACTGGAGCCCGGCGCAGCAGCACCCACATGGCTTTTGCCAAAAAACATGTCGGAGGGTCTCCATGCATCCCTGACCCAATCCAGTCCTTGCGGCCACAAATGAAACTGGGGAGAGTGGCTGGGAAAGCCAGCGGCAGGGCAGCCGAGCAGGGACGCCGTGGGGGGGACCCTTTCTGCATCCACTCCTGCCCGTGGGCGTCCGTCTGGTTTTTATATTCACATCTCCCAACCTAATGTCACGCTGGCAACAACATGCAAACATGAAAGCTGCTTTCTGCCTTTGCACACTGTAAGAGAAAGCAAAAAAAACCCCAATGACTGCTGCTAGCTTAAGTTGCAAAGGTTTTTATATATGTATATAAATAAATTGCAAAGGTTTATCTATATATAAATAAATTGCGAAGGTTTATCTATATTGGTGTTCGATGGATCCCCAGCTAAAAGCATCCCCTTCTTGGGATGCTTAACCACTGTCGGTGTCCGCAGGGAATCTGGGACTGGCTAAAACCCCGGAGGAGATGGGGACGTTCGTGAGCCGGGACTGCAGAGCCTGTCCTGGTCCTGCACGAACTTCCCAAACCTGAGGCCAGTGACGCCTCTTTGGACCCGGTGAAGGGGCAAAACCTTCACGCTCAAGCCACAGCACCCTTTTTTGCTTAAGCTACAGCCCCTTTATGCTGCTAAATGGCTGCAGGAGGGGTCAAGGCAAGGAAAAAAGGCTCTGAAGTGGCTCCTGGTGCTGTCGGGTGATTTTTCAGGCAGACACGCCATCCTTGCTTGGTTTGTGGGAGACTCAGGGACTGGATCTGGGTGCTTCTGCCCTTTCTTTACGTGAGTGCGAAGCTTTGGGAGCAACCCCCCATTTCAGCAGCCCTCTTTTCCTGGCACCAGCCCCCATCTTCCCAAAATATCCCCTCCAGAAAGCTCCCGCAGCTCAGCCTGCCCCGACAGCATTTGCAGGGCGTTGCCTGCAGGCCTTCCCACTGAATTATATATAACACTTGGGTTTGGGGTTGGGGTTTTTTTTTTTTTTTTTGGAAGGAAATCTGTTGCCAAGCAATATAGCTGTGGCCTTTCTTGCTTTCTCCTCCCAAAGCGAGACCTAAAAGCGCGTGTGCATCTGCAAATATCTGACACGTCCGAAGTGGGGACGCAGGAGGCTGGATCACAGGTATCTGGTGGAAAAAGCTGCTGGTGGGGTTCGAGAAGGTTTCCCTTTAGTTTTTCAGAGGCTGCAAAGTTGGAAGTGGAGAGTTTGGTCCCAGAGGCTGCAAGAGATATGGGGGATCCTGAGAAACCCTATGGGGTCCCGCGGGGAGGGCAGCAGCAAGCTCTCCCCATGATTTTACACCCGGCATGTGTACAGTCTCCTGGACTCCTGGACTCCTGGTTTTCCCCCCAAAAGAAGGGTGCTGCGATGCGTGGGCCAGCCCCGGCACGGAGCCATTGGGGGGGTCAAATCTCAGTGCCGCAACGCCGGAGAGCGACCATCGGCTCCCGCAACCCCGCCGCTCCTCAATCAACGGCGGCCACCAGACCCCGGCGGGGGGAG
>NW_009196220.1:708-2085 GCF_000690835.1 Fulmarus glacialis | reverse complement strand
GGGAATGACGGTACCGACCCCATGACCGACTTTGGCCCCGGTGCCGACGAGCATCGCCCGCGCCGCAGCCCTGGGCGGGGGGTGGCCACGGTTTCGCTGCAGGCACAGCCAGGCTGACACCCCAAAACACAACCGCAGGAGGGTTTTGCCTCACAGCAAACCGGAGGGATACTAAGTTTTCCCTGATTTTTTCCCCAGCTGTTCAGCTTTGGAGGGAAATCACAGCAGCGTGCTTTCCTCATTAACCGCTGTCATATTTTCCAGACAGAGCCTCAGTGTGCAATGCTGTAAATTAGAGTTATTCTCCTTTCTCAGCTGAGGTTGCTTAAAGAGCTTAGATTTAACGGGGTGCCAGCAAGCCCTGGGCAAGCCAGGTGCCTGCAGAGGCACTGGGATGCCCCGTCCCCCACTGCCGCCCGTCCCCCACCACGTCTTCCCCTCTTTTATCTCTCGAGCATGTCTTACACGTAACGTGCAGCTAAAACGAAAGCAAGCAAAGTCGGCGGTGCCAGTAGCGCCTGCGGGATGCGGCTCTGCGAGCTCCCCGTACCCGGGGCGGGCTGCCATGGGGAGGACGTTTAGCCCAGGAGCAAATCCCAATTTCGGCACAAGGATCGGCCGACGGTGCCGAGGGTTTCACCAGCCCGGGTGTGTGTGCACGAAGGCAGGCTGTGATTTGCATCAGCAGATCACAAGTTGCTTTTAAAGGATGTGACCTAATTAAGTTTCAGCTCTTTTCAATATGATTTTCATAGTCACACGGCTTTTTTTGACCTGTGTAACCAGCCGTCCCGGCAGGGATGTTTCAGGCTTGGAAGTGGAAGAGGAGAAAACATCTAAATTCCTCCTGGGCGCGGCTGCGGAGGCAAACTCCAGGGTCTCTCCAAAGCCCCTCTCTGCTCCCAAATTTCCCTCCCCATCGGGAAGCCGACAGGCTCACGGGGCTCTCCCCATCCCTGCAAAACAGGGGGGGCTCTGCAAAGGCTCGTCCAGAGATGGGCTCAGTGGGTGAGGACTCCTGGGGCTGGCAGCAAGCGCTTTTTTTCCCAAAACCAGCTGATTTGTGCAGGAGAAGTCTGCTTTGCAATAGGGATTTTTCGAGATTATTTATTATTCCACCATTTTTGGTGCTTAGGGCCAAAAAAAGGGGGTTTCTCGCTGCACCGTGCTCCCTCCCCATCCCAAATACCACCCCGACCTTCACCGTCGGCCCAGCGAAGAGCTCGGTCCAAAGGTGGTTGACCAGAGGCTGCAAGAGCTGGAAAAATAAATCACTTCGGTGGATGCAGCGGCGTGTGACGGATTGCAAACCAGAGCAAGTGTTTTGCATCGCAGTTCCTGCAGCTCACGGTGCAGGGGGGGATTCGGTTCTCCGAC
>NW_009196220.1:0-666 GCF_000690835.1 Fulmarus glacialis | reverse complement strand
GGAGAAGCTGAGGTGAACCAGGTTCCCCTCTGGACCAAGCATCCTTCCCAGAGCTCAGAGTTGGGTCTTACACGAGATGCCTCCAGCCAAGACGGGTCCCATCAGACCCCGTTACCCCATCAGGATTTCTAAGCACAAGGTGAAGCCAACCATCCCTTGCAACCAGAACTCCCCAGGAGCCTTTTAAACCCCAGCAAATATTGCTTTGAGTCTTAATTTTCCCCATAGGGATGTCTGGGGAGGGCCCATTTGCCGGTAAGGGCAATGTATGTCCCCGGGGAGGGCATCCCGGGTGTTTTTTTGGCTGGATGAGCAATATATCCTGCATTTCCCTGTTGCTATGGCAAGGGTGAGAGCTGGGATTTTTGTGCATGGGTTGGTAAAGCGAGCCTGTTCTGCATGGTTGATTTGCCCTCCAATTAAGGACGTTCTTCACTTCCCCTCGCTATTAGCATAAAGAAAACCAATTAACTCCTGCACGGTGGATGCCGAGCACCGCTTTCCGCAGCGTAAAACTCTGCCGCTCTCCCGTGTTTCGATACAGTCAAAAACCTGTTGACGAAAGACATTTGTCAGGCTGAAAGCAGACCCCACGCTGATGCCCGGGTCATGCCGGTGCGCGGCACCGCGGCCGGGTGCTGCAGCCGGTCCCTATGGCAGGGCTCG
>NW_009196219.1:469-840 GCF_000690835.1 Fulmarus glacialis | reverse complement strand
GGGGACATTGCCCTCACTGAGGAAGCGGTAGCAGTGACGAGACAGCACAGCAGGGCTGTGCTGTGGCGATAGCCTTTCGCTGGCCCAGGGGAACAGGGCTGGGGGAGCAGAGTGGGATCCTGTCCCCTCTCTGCCTGTCCCTGGGCCAGCCCTGCCTCTATCCACAGGCTCCGAGAGAGCTTGGGAGCCCTTCCCCGAGGCCGTGTATGAGGAGATCGGTTACAGCCCAGCGTGGGAGAAGCAGGAGAAGTTCAGTCGCTCAGGTGAGTGTAGGTCCCTCCTGAGGGGCACATCTGCCAGGCTCTTCCCCCTCCCCCCCACCCATGGCTGATCCCCTGCAGTCCCCTGGCCCACGGTCCCTGCCGCGCTGG
>NW_009196219.1:0-209 GCF_000690835.1 Fulmarus glacialis | reverse complement strand
CCCACCCCTGCCTCTATCCACAGGCTCCGAGAGAGCTTGGGAGCCCTTCCCTGAGGCCGTGTATGAGGAGATCGGTTACAGCCCAGCGTGGGAGAAGCAGGAGAAGTTCAGTCGCTCAGGTGAGTGCAGGTCCCTCCTGAGGGGCACATCTGCCAGGCTCTTCCCCCTCCCCCCCACCCATGGCTGATCCCCTGCAGTCCCCTGGCCCA
>NW_009196218.1:370-9116 GCF_000690835.1 Fulmarus glacialis | reverse complement strand
TAGTAAAAAAGTATAATAAACATATTTATTCTTTTTTAGAGTTCTAGAAAATAAAAGGAAGTTTCTTAAAAACTTGGCCAAATGTTCAGTGCTGTCAACTATATTACTTTGCTCTGGAATCGAGAAAGCTTTTCTATAAGGTGGCAGTAAGATGTAGGCAAAGGGTTTCTATCATGTGTGTTCACAATCAACCAATGAAGTTTCTAAAGTGCTGTGAAAGCTAAGTGGGTGAAAAAGACCATTGGTACCAGTGCAGTTTTTGCCATTGTGGACATTAGTTTTTAAAATAATATGAATTAATAAGAACGTAACCTAGTAAAGTATATGAAAGTATGTATTATCTGTTCTGCAAGCATGACTCACACATGTTCACCTCATCACCTATATCAGTAGGAGTTTGTCACAGATCATAAAAGGAGTCGGATCGTGCCCTTGGTTTGTGACATGAAAAGTCTGTTCAGCAGAGGAAGAGGAAAAGAGAGGTATCAATTATTATCAACTTGTTATGAACATTTTCTCACAGGAACAGGCAGTTACATGGCAAAGAAGACTTCTAGTGAGTAACTGCTCTTTGTGGTATTAACAAAAATACCACCCAGGCCTCAGATTTTGAGGCAATTTTTATGTTCTACTTTTCTTTCAAGTTACCTTGCCCTTGGTTTCCAAATAACTCGGTTGTTATCTTACAGAGACATGCAGCTCTGCCTTCTGAAAGACAGAAGGGCTGTTTCTCCTCTCTCCACCGCGTTTCAGCATTGCAGTAGAGGATTTTCTTTACAGAAACTTCAGGCTTTCTTATTCATTTTCTCTCTAGGGCAGCCCTTCTTTTGTCTTAAGCTAAGAGATAACACTGTAGGCATTGCACAGGCAACATTCCCCTTGAAATGATTGGAATTTTTGGACAAGAACTGCAGAATTGGGTCCTATGCCACCAAAAGCACTTTGGCTAGGAGTTGTCAGGGAAATGATGATACTCAGCTGTCAGAGCTACTTGAGTGGATCATTACAACAAGCAGTAGACTGGGGAATGGTGTATCTTTAAAATGCACCCGAAATTCATGGTTTACATAGGGACTGACCAAGATTTCCAAGATCAATGAAGTTTTCCTTTAAGTATATTGGAATACTACATATTAAATTATAAGTATTGGTAGAAATATCCTAGAGGTGACAATGGAGCTCATGCCTGCTGATGACACTCAAAATGACAGAGAAACAAGGAAATGATAGATCTTGAGATAAAACGATTAGTGTAATTATGATCTCTCAACTCATTTGCGTTACTTTTTCTCACTGCAACATTTTTTTTCTTCATGCATAGCTGTGAAGTGTCATTATTTATTAGCTATTCTGAAATGTTTCATGTATTTTCTCATTTGCAAATGTACCTGTGAAGCTGGTTAAAAAGTAGGGCATGCTGCTGAGATGTGTAAAAATATTCATGAATTAAGTTCTGATCTATGTAAGATTCCCAGTGATCCGAGTTCTTCTACTTCATCAGGAGGTGAGGTACTGCGTACCTTTCAAGCAAGTGCTCAGCACCTGATTTGAAAAAAAAGCCACCTAAAATAATTTGCATACAAGGTTAAAAATAGTAGGATTTGTCAACTTTCCTTGGGAATTCTTTGTTGCAGAAGTTATAGAATAGAAACTAGGGGGTCCGTTTGATGGTACAGACTAGAGAAAATTAGGTTAGCACACATATCCTTTCTTCAGCAGTAACATCTCTCTTCCCCCACACCCCAGTCCCAAGCGGTTGTGCATATTCCCTCACTTATGCTGGATCGTTATCACAGAGATTAGTTTATTGACTTGAGTATCGGTGCACCAGCAAAAGGAAGGGGTGGTGTGAGGGAGGATGGGTTTAGCTGATGCTGGCTTTGAGGAAAGGTCAGTAGCCCCATAGCCTCACCATCATGAGAAAGTCTGTCACTACTTCTATTGATTAGGTCAAATCTGCATTAAAAAGTGTTTTGCCAGTAGCAAAAGGAGCACTGTCAATAGATTTTATAGTGGTTCAACAAGCAGCATGAATGTTGTGGGCTGAAATATCTTTTTGTTAACTCATGAGCGTTAGGCTGATGAAATCCAAAGTATTTTTAAACCAGCTGTAATTTCTAGATGATTTATGAAAAATGCTTGTTTCTAAAAATGATGATTTGATATACTCCACAGACAGTTTACTCTGGTTTTCAGCTATCCTTACAGATATAAAGCTCTTCCTTACCACAACTTGATCTGCCTTCCTGTGGATTAAGTTTGTTATCTATTTACCTCTGCTTGGACCACAGACAAGTTACCTCTGGAAAGCTGAGATTTGTTATGCTTTTCTATGCTGATGTAAATCTGTATATTGTAAGGCTTCTGTTATTACAAAGGCATTTAAAAAACAGAAAAAACCTTCCATGGAGTCTGAACATGAACATTTCCCCCCAATTAATGGACACCTTCCCATAGGATGATCTTGAAAGAGACTGTTCCCTTTCATGACACTATTAGGTTTGGAAACTTTTGGCAAAAATAAAACCATCTGGGGGATCCCCACTCCAACCTTTTATAGCATATGCTTGTTAACATATTTACATATTTTAACTGGAATAGACTGATATTTGATGCTTATGTTTTCCTGTCCTAAAGCAAGGGAAGCAGAAAAGTGGATAGACAAACTTCAATCCTGAAACCAGACCATTCATAATTAACAAAATAGGTGTTGCAAGCAAAACTTTTTTATTTCAACAAAACAACATTTTTTTCAGTAGAACATATATTAAAAAAAATATTCCAAGTAGCTATTACACAGACAATGATTCACAAAGTGATAAAACATTTTTTCAGAGTTCTGCACAGAATGGAGCAAAATACCCTTCAGTTTTCAGTATAATTTTCTGTAATCTTTCATGACTCCTGATTGAAGAGTTAAAGTGACTGCTGAGTCATTAATAGTAAACAAAGAAGCATGTTGATCCACAAGATGCTCTGTTGCCTGTGACTTAATTGTAATTTCAAGGTTTAACACAGACTTACCTGAGAAAGAGTGCAAGGTAAAGCATGGGTCTCACTAATTCTCTTACTGGACTAGTATAAGCAGCTTTTTACATACTGGTTTGTGTAGTCAATTAGCAGAGTATTAGCTATAATAGATAACATTCTTACTAAGACCATATTAATTAGAGTTTAAACACAGCTAATCTGAGACCTATATTGAATTTATATTACTATGTAAGCATAATGCTTCCGTAGGCAAGTAATTTCCTTCATGGCATTTTTAAGGAAAAGAAAATCCTAGCATCTGAGATATAAATATGCAAATTTTAACAGCTGTTTGGAAACCACGTAATGTTTCTTAAAACTTGAGTGTGCCAGGCCATATTACAAACAATAGTAAAATTATGAGCAAAGGACACAGAAGACTGAATACCTTTTAAATTTATTGGAACAGGAGTGGGACTGCTAGCTAAGAAAATCTCTGCAAGAATTTCATGGATTTGTGTTACTGCTCCTCACTTTACCTTGCGTTAGACTGCAGTTCTGGGGTTCTCTAGTGTAACTGCTCTTCAGCAAAAATAAAACCAGGTGCGTCTCTATACCTACATTTTTTGTTGATCCACATGAATCCATCAGTTTTGAGACAAACATTCTCTGAAATTAATTAGGAATCCTGTCTAAATACAGATTTAAATTTATTTTTAGTTGCATGGTTTTGTGGCCTCCTTATCACTTTGCTCAGTAGTTCTGCAATACAACCAAAGCTTAATATGTCTCTGGTAATATCAGCTACCTGAAGGAACCCCTTAGGCAAAAACGTATTAAATTTTTAGATCACAGATAACCATGAAACTAAGCAACTGCAAATTTACAAGCATAGCAAACTTCAGTACAGTATCAGAAAAACTGTGTATTGCAATAAAATTAAAATGCCACCATCTTGACTTCTGCCACCAACAGTAGCATCACTGCTGTTAGTAGAAAAAATCCACTAATAATAAGCTGACAGGGCCACAATGTTCTGTTATGTTATCTAGTTACACTGCTGAGAATTATTGCCTATCTGTATGCCAGAAGACATTGTGACTGAAATGAAGTGGAAGAATGAGGGCTAATAGGCTCGTAAATGCTCATGCCAAGAGTCATGTAAGTGACTGGGGGCTCACTAGGCAGGTTACATCTGTAACTTCAGATGCAGAGTTGACAACCTTTTGAATTCATACCCCCCTGTCCCATTTTTATTGAAAAGCTATTTTCATATTTGCAGTATCCTAGGGTTTTTTCTTCTTTTTTTTCTTCTTCTTTTTGTAATGGTAGCCTTTCAAACATTGTGGGATATTTAAGCCTTAGTTGTACTCTTCCATACCTAAAAATATCAGTCAGTAGTATTTTAAAATCTCTCTTCCCAATATATGCATCATTATTTTCGGAACATATACTTTAATTTCACCAACAGAGGTCAGTAAACCACTGAAAGAGAACCATAAGTGTTTGGCGAGAACACACCCTCGTCAATCTTTCTAACATCCCTCTGATGATAGTTCTGTTCAAAGGGCTCTTGTTCGGTTGCTTTAGTAAATACAAGCTTAGTCAGGTAAAAAAAAAAAGCAAATGTGTGCTTATGCACGCAGGAGAATTAGTTTTATTATGGAGACAAATTACATAAAATACTATATTGTTAAAGATCTTTCAGCGTTAGAATATATTTGAAATACCTGTTATGAAGCGAGCAGCATACATACATGCATAGGCATAATCATTGCTGAATCAATTTGTCAAGGTTAAAACAGGCTGTGATTTAAACGGTAGTACTTTGAATGATCTGCAGAATTCTAGTTTCCAAGCTTTGTGCTGTTGAAAACCAACGTGGTGGGGAGAGAGTGCAAAGAGGAGGATCCCAGAGAAGTAACATTTAATGATATTAAAATAACAGAAAGAAGCGCAGGAGAAACCAAGCGCTGTCACCGACTTGCTCATTTTGACAGTAACAGCTAATGGAACCATATTAACACATCATTTTCCAACTTTCAACTGTAATGAAAAGCTATTTTTACAAATCATTACTTTCAGTATATGGTGTTTCAGCCACGTGGCTTCTATTAGTGTACAGGGGAGTTTCACAACTAAAGCTGCCTGTGCAGTACTGAAAGTTAGCTTTTATGTTGAGCTAATCCCAGAGGGGAGTCAGCACTCGCGCCTGTGTCCTTTTGACCTTTATCCTTTTAATGCATTTTGCCTCAGTAGCAAAAGGTGAAAACCTAGTTTTTATGTTGCAAAACAGACCGCTTCAACAGCATTTCTCTATGAAGCTAAGGAAAGTAACATACGCTCCTGTGGAAATGTTGAAAGTCCCTAGTCCAGCAATCAACAACAGCTTTACAAACGTATTTTTAGAATTGCTTTTCTGGTAGCCCTTTGAAGCTCACCCGTACGGCCTCGCTACCACCCCTCTCAACAGCTGCGAGCATGTGAAGCCACTGGAGTGGAAGATGTTAATTATCATCAGCTACTGGAATTTCTCCAGGGACTACTTGTGGTTAGAAACGTGCTTCCCTAAAGAACTGCAGTAGGCACTGGGATCATCTCTCCTGTAGCTTGTCTGAGTCCCTTCTCTTAAGCAAAAGAGATAATCAATTAAAACTCCCAATCTTCACTTTTAAGCATTCTTCTCTTAGGACATGATTGTGTAATTTTCCTAAGCAATCTTAATTGTAAAATCATTTATTTCTGTGAACAGAGTTCCAACAATAGGCATTTTCATGTATACGTGTTTCCCAGGGACTAGGTTTAGCACACGTACAGATTTTGGTTAAAAACTGGAGAAACAAGTCTAAAATGAAAAAGGAACAAAACCAGAAAACAGACAAATTGAGGGACACAACAGTGTGTGTGCGCTTTTTGTCCCGACGAGTCATTTGAACTTCCTTTTTACAGCCAAGAAAAAGCTATGCACCTTCCCCCCATATCATCAGAAAACTGCACACCCAAAAATGGTCTTTCCCCTTGTGCTTTACCTCCTGCTATTCAGTGGCATTTTGAGTCTAAACTAGTTAGCATCAGGAGCTTGATGTGGTGTCAGCAAGTGAGATATTCCCCACAGGGAACCAAAATAATAGTAGATGAGCTGGCAGCAAGATCCCCAGAAAGGGAAGTAACATAAAACCAACCGATTCTAAGCCTAGCCCTTTACTGTGACTACTACAAAACACCTTTAATGACTGAACACATCCTTAAGCGTACCTTGTAGATCCCTCTGTGGTAGTTAAACCTAGTAATAGCTACCACCCCCACAAAAAGACAAACTCAAATCAGTCTTTAGCTGCAGAGAAATTAGGATGAACTCAGTAATCTGCAGGACTTGACTCCTACCGCACCAAGACAAAGGCTGATGACATTTCTCTTGCCCTTTGCTATGGATGAGAACCGCACATGTTCCCCAGTCCTTTACAAGTGACACACCAGTTTTCTTTGATAATCTAAGGGACCTGAAGGAAAACAGGCCCCCACTCTCCAAGAATGCTGTCCCTTTCCTATAAGGGCACAGGAAATCCCCTTCCACCCCCAGGAGGAAGGAAACCAAATGTAATGGAAAGTAAACATGTCAACTGTGAAAACAGTAGCCACCAGTGACTGCAAACATCCTTCCCTGTTACACTTAAAGACCAGTACAGTGGTATTTCAGTTACTCGGTGTTTACAGAGTTTAAAACCCCACAATTACTGGCCGATTCCCCTCTATGTAGGCCATTAGCACTATTGTATTGAACATCTTCTCCAGTTCAACATCAAATAGAGTGATGGAGAAGTAGATACAGTCAACATGAGGGATTGCTTAATTCTTCCAAAATGGTCACTGCTTAATGGCTGCAGGCCTTTACAAGTTAGAGAAGGTAACAGAATACATGTTCTGGCATCAAGAGTCACGGTGAAGATAAAAGTGAGCACACAAACACGGAACTGTTATATACAAAAAAAGTTTAATTGAAATACCTGTATAAAAAATATGATCTCCATACATTTCACACTGTTAAACAGAAGAAAAAAATCCAAATCCAAGCTGCATAAATGCAACCAGATCACAGAAACACAGCTATTAAAATAAATTAAGGTTTATGACTCTGCCACTCTACCTTCCAGAGCCAATGCACGGAGACTGTACAATGTCAATAATTTAAAACCCTTCCAAACAGCATTACTTTACATTTCTGGTACAATAATACCAGACAAAAGGCATACTGACTAACTTTAAAAAGTCATTCTATTTCCCTTAAATTAGACTTTGTACAACAATTTTCCATCTTCCAACAAAAATTGATAAGGTCAGAAAATTCTTTTTTTTGTGTCTTTTTTTTTTTTTTTTTTAAACAAAAGTTGACAGGAATGCAGGAAAAAAGTGCCATGGGCAAACCACTACAATTCCCATGGGGAGAAGGAGGGGAAAGCACAGTGTTGAATAACTCTAACCAAATAAATTAACCAAATAAATAGCCACAGCTGAAACCTGTGGGAGGTTTTCTAAACTCCAAACAATAAATAACTGTATAGTACATGGGAAAAACCAAGTTTACATAAACACATTATACAGGTATGGAAAAAAAAGTAAAGTCCTTGAATATTGCATTGATTGTGCATTCAACATGCCCATACATACTTTAAGACTCGCAGGGTGACAAAAGGCCGGGGGGAGTTGAGAAAGGGGCTTCTCATGCCCAATGGTAGAGATGATAAAAGGAAACATGAATAAATGTTTCTGATAAAAAAAGCTGATATACCTGTTCATATTTCTGTGCAGGCTATAGGAAATATTTTGAGCAGCAGAGGTGGGCTGGATTTGGAAAGGGCCGGGGGGCAGGAGTGAAATGTCTGTGTTCAAGTATTCCATCACCAGTGGATGGGACTACTTCATTCAATCACCGAACATGTTCTCCAATGCATCATAGGAGCTGCTTCCTCCAGCACTGAGTCTAAAGGGAGCAAATTCCTATAATGAACTGGATCTTCTTTGGACATACACAGCTCAAAAAAGAAAGTCCCACTGAAGCAGCTTTCAAAAAGGCACTCAAAAGCAAATAAAATCTAGTCCAGGCTCTATGAGAGCAAAAAAGTTTACCATGTATTCAAGAGGTCACTGCTTTCTTAATAAGGTCAGTCTTTGACTAAGTACTGGCCTGCAACTCCCAAACATCAGCATTTCCAAAGGAAATCTCTCATTCCAAAGCAGAAACCAGCAAAGGGGGAAAATAAAAATCAAGTCCCTCAGACAAAGATTCAACTACAGAATAATGAATGCATTTTTCTAGCCCCTCCTACGTATTGGCAGCAGCACTGTGGTCTTTCTGCTTGTAGCTCCCCTCCCAGTGCGAGGTCCTTAGTAATTCACAGACTCTCATTACTTGAACTTGTGCTAGATACATCAGTATCAAGGGTCCGTAGCCTTATGTCACAGTCCTCAGACTTCACTACTTCAGTTTTGTGCATCCATTGATGGTCAAAAATTTGCTCAAGTGTTGGTCTGTCTGAAGGCCTCAGTGAAAGGCACCATTTGATCAGTTGTTGACATTCTGTAACAAACAAAAGCAATTTTAGACTAGGAAAGTAAAAAGACAATCCTCAATAAAGAAAATCCACCCGTGCAAGCTCAAACAGACAGGACTATTTCAAAAAAGAAAAAAAAAAAAGCCCCCACTTGACCCCTATACAACTCACCAGGCGAAATTCTCCTCCTGAAGTATAATCGTCCCCTCAAGATTTCTTCATCTTGC